>NC_070631.1:13128803-13336006 GCF_947347685.1 Pleuronectes platessa | reverse complement strand
CAAGCCTGGAAGTACCCACTAGACTCACTGCATGCATGGGCACAGACGGGTGGAGGGTGGGGGGGGGGGGGGGGATTAAATAGCAGTACAGATAGAGAGATCAAAAGGGAAAAAATAAGAGAAAAAAGAGACTCACAAAGGAGAGAGGGGAAATACTGGCAAGAGATGAAGACAGGTTTCAGCTGGAAAATATAGCATCAATACCTAATCAATCACTGTTTTTATGTCGTTCCCCCCCCCCCCCCCCCCCCCCCCCAAACCCCCACCCTTGCTCTCTCTCTGCTGTGCATGCGGCCAAAGTGCTGCAACGATCCGAGCTGTTTCCCTCCGATGAGAGACAACATGTCAGCGTTCTCAGGAAACCCGGGGAGCCGCTCCAGCCCCACTAATTCATCATAAACATAAAACCAAACAGAAATAGCTCTCAGGCTCCCCTGGCTCTCATTTTGCCAAGGGGGCTTTTAGTGGACGGAAAAAAAAAGAACTGTGGGAGGTATAGGAGGAAAGGTGAGCAAGACGGACAGGTTCCTATTTAGGCACAATGCAGTAAAGCACCCCATACACACGCTTAACCCCCCTCCATGCAACATTTAACCTCCCCGGACCCCTGACAGGTAAGAATACCGGGGATGGCTCGTGTAACACAGGTGGAATCAGTTTCTCTGCCTGGAGCTAGGAACATGGTGGCAGTTAACATATATACAGATGTGCACATAGGAGCATACATGTAATCATAAACATTCCCGTAACACATACATTTAATACAAACAGCTATGGCGGAAGCTTATGGGGATAAAACAGAAAGCACTGTGAACTTTACAAGGCATCAACATACTACAGTAGGCGTGTTTCTGTACACATAAGCAGATATGCTATGACTGTGAGCTCAGGGCGGGGAGCCCCTTGTATCTATGGAAGGATAAGAGCCCTATCAGGGTGGCCAGTCCACTCAGAGACACCGTTTAAATGCATGACCCGGGTTCAAGCACCATGTTGTCCTGCACACACTCAGTGGAGATTTCCCCTTGTGCAAGTCAGTGCAACAGAAGTTGGAAAGGCTCAGCGCTCTGCAGGTGGACAATCCATCAGTCCGCAAACAGGAACAGTTGAGCAACCAAAACAGATTAGGGAATAATAAACATTTTCTGATGGGGATCACTTCACTTTTAGTGGAGCAATGATAAGCATCTCACGATCACACTCGGCGGTATCCCCCCCTGGTGTTAAAAACCGACTCGGTGACATAAAATGTGTGTGCAGCTCCTGATGAAGAGGCCGATAGGACTCGGGTGGTTTACTGGCTCCTGTCTTTTTGAAAGATACGGTGCTGATGAAGTGTTTCATCAGCAAACTGTGCCATGAACTCCCGGGTTATCAAACTATAGCAGCTGTATATACCTCATTCTGTTCTTCCTCCCACCCCCAACCGAGCACCACCAGCCCATCCCATCCTACATCCGCCTTGTCCCCCTTTATCCTCCATCTTAGGGAGGGGGGGCACTCACCTTAGCTGAAATCGGATTGACCCCTGAGATACCCCTGTCCTGTTATTGGTCTATAAAAAAAGAAAAGAAAAAGCTTCTCACTTTCCAACAATCAATGTGATAATTTGTTAAGAATTTTCTTTTTCTAAGCTTTTTCGAAGATGTGCTTGAACTAGAACAAATTTCAAAACACACTCAACGATGTGTGGCTGAATGACTAAATGTGGACCTCATTGAATTGGGAAGTGAGCACGGATGATGGACATATCATTGGCTCCTCTGTGTAAACTGTGGCCCCTTTATGGCCCCCGAACATAGAAAAAACGTAGCTCCACCGCCGCCTCCAGCCACGTCCATACTACCGAACTATTTCCTACACCCGTATCTGCCAAGCCAACATCATCACCCACTTCTCCCAACTCGCCCGTTCACAATTCCCCTCTGATTCGGTCCGTCACTGCCGAGGAAGATACTGGAAATCTCGAAGAAAACAAAGTGGAGCAGACGTCCGAAAAGCGTGAGCCAAAAACAAACAGAGCCAGGCCAAACTGATGGAGAATATCTGACTGATGATGTAGCTTACTGTAGCTTAGCCCTAGCTGTGGGCTGGGAAAAAGCCCCATTAGCAGAGACCAGAGCAGCAGGACTGGATGCAGATGTGCTTGGCAGAGGCCGATCAGAAGCACGTTGATTGATTATGATCACTTGCACTGCATCGCTTTGCACAGCGGGGCCGATGATCATGAGAGAGGGGAGCGCGTTCATATGTTGTGGAAATTACCTGTCAGCTCTCGGGTTACACTCAGAGAGAGTGTGTGAAAGAGTGACACAGAGACAAAGAAGGAGAGAGGGAGGACTGCTGGAAATGATCAGGAGCAGTAAAGTGGAGAAAAACAACGAGCTGTTTTTATATCGGCGTCATGTCTTGTGGTTGGACTCGGACCTTTCAGCATTAAATTTAAAACGACTTGAAAAATAATGTTTAAAGAGGTGTTTCCAAGACACGAGACTGAAGAATGGAGGAGGGAGAAGACACAGGTGGGTATAGAAGAAAAAAAAAGACAGAGAATTTCCATTACTCAGACTGATCGGATAAGTGTGGTCATGTGTTTAATGGACCAACATTTTTTCAGAAGGTTCAGATTTAAGGTTTTAAGACTCTGTCTGTGTTAGCTTCGAGGCCATGAAACAAGATTTGTCATATTTTGTTTGTGACGCTCATAGTATGAAGAAGAGTGCAGGCACTGAGCGGAGCACATGCTGATCCTCCGCCAAGACCAAACAGTCGCCTTAAATTCAATCAAGCTGCACCACATTTCACACACTTGTGGAAATCAGTCCCTGAAATGTGCCAGATGATTTTCATCAAGATCCATGAATTATTCCCCCGTGGAAACAGTGAAAGTGATGAAACACACTCTGTCTCGCAATGTTAAAGAAAGTGATTAAATGATTTCTGGATCCCCCCCCCCTACCCCATGATCCAGATCTGCACCAAAATTGAATGTGTTTTTTCCTGACCCATAGAACCTATTCCATTGAACTCCGTCCTGCGTATTTTGTGTAACCTTGCTTAAACGTAAAGAATTACTAACCAACCAACAAACAAACACAGAAGGGTTCAAACATACACTCTTTGGTGGAAGTAATAAAGGACATTTTCAAAAACAGAACCTCTGTTCAGGCACTCCAGATAATGAAAGTTACTGACAAGTAGGTATTGAATTTTCCAGGCGTAATCCATTTAAGCAACAGAATCCATATTGAACTTGGCCTGGTGAAGGTCATGTTTTCTCATTGCATGTATTTGTTTGTTTGTGGTAAGGATTACTCAGAAATCTCACAACCAATTTGCATGAAGTTTTGTGGCAGGGTGGGACGTGACCAAAGAAACCACCCATTACTTTTTGGTCTGGTTGCAGATCCGGGGGGAATCCAATAATTTGTTTTACTTTCTTTAACAAAGCAAGATGAGGCCTATTTTTAAACACTTTTGTTTATTTCTCAGAGAAGTATTAATAGGATTAATGGATCCAGATGAAAACAATTAGACATGTCGAAGGGACTCCTTTATGAGTGTGTGCAATTTTGTGCAAATATAAATACAAATCTGGATCTTGTTAATTTAAATATGGTTCTATAGGGGGACTGTTGGCCCTTCGTGGAAAGGTCTACTAAGTGCAAGTCAGCACTTGTATTTGAGGTGGCCATACAAATCTCAGATACATATATCTGAAACCACATGAGAGAAAAAGAATCTGGTGAGAAAACATTTTTATTGTAATTACGGTGAGCCCATCGTTTGAACGCTGATCTAACGCAGCAGGTTGTGACCCTTCAAAATAATGAACACAGAAAATGGTGGTCCATTAAGTTCAAGTGGCCGCTGATTTGTTGCGACATCTCCTTCTCTCCACAAGCATCTATCCATCTGCCTGATGGCAGAGCTCCAGCAGAGGCTTAAAGGGGGGGGGGGGGGGGACAAGAGCAGCTCGAGTGGGAGAGGCGAGTCGATAGGCGATGAGGGTCACGGGGGGGAAAGAGCATGCGGCTCCATCTACAATGGTGTGAGGTAAGATGAGGTAAACAGTCCAAATGGAATGAGCTGATGAGAAAAAGCTGCCCTGAAGGACGAATCTCTTACAGAGAGGGCAACAAAATAGACTGATACTAAATTAAATAGAGCTGAAGACCTTTTACAAGCCAGCTCCGTCTCTGTAGAGTGAGTAACTGACATGAATGGAGAGGGAGTACAGTGATCCACGCCAACTGGCAGCAGCCAAGGTACACATATCGTAATTCCCTGCACATTTCACACACTCCACACCGAGTGATTGTGTGTGATTGGTGATTTCCTGGGGACAACGTCATCTAAAAATGGCTAAAATGGGGGAAGAAAGTGACGATCAATTCTGTTCAAGAACGAATCCTCTGCTCGATATGCAAATGCTCGAACAGAGCAGACCAGCCTGTAACTTTCCCACACAACTGGACACATGGTAAATTGGCCAGTGCCACTACAATGAGATGTGCCCCTGTGACTGCCGACCCTGCTGGGATTATTTATACAACGTCAGTGAACAGGAGGTCACCGCTGAATGATGTGCCATTATAACATCTAACTGCTGCCCCCCCTCCTGCGTCTGCTGGCTCAGAGGACCACTTTTTCCTCAATTGGACTGTGTGGTCTGGGTAAAATATATAGCAGAAAATAACAAACACTATTACAGGTGGAATAAATGGGTTGGTTTTATGCTACATTAGGATGATTTAAACAAAGAGCGAAGCTGGACTCGTTCACTATGACGTAGAAACATGTGGCCAAGAGATTGTTCCTAGAAATCACATTAAAATAATAATTTGTTTAATATTCTGAATCATTTGGAGAAAAAAAATTGCATTCCTCTGAGATTCTAGCAACCCTAATTTCCCTGCTGCTTATTTCTGAGTGCAGTAAAAACATGCTCACATGGTGATCCAGACTGGTTACATTATTCTACATTTAGTGGTCGGAATGAGCACACATGCGTGCAGCTGTGCACTCTGTGCTCCAAGTCGGTTGGTAGCAGTTTCAGGAAGAGGTGTTGCCCTCTACTGATGAAATGTGAAAACAGCAGCCTGTCCTCCAGTGTTCTGAGACACTGATGGAGTGTGTAATTGTAAAACCAACACAAGGCTCAGAGAGGTTTTTCTTATTCGCAGCAAAATAATCTTTATCCCGAGCTGGAGGCCCGAGTGGAGTCTTTTTTTAAGCACAAGCAAAGACTGAAGATTTATTTCAAAGGATCTTGGCAGTAAGAAGCTGATGCTTTACGCTGGACTAATACACTTAGTTACACTAAATTTAAACTAATGCAATGTAATACAATAGGGCTTTAATAAATCCTATTTTCCTAAAGGTTAAAAAGTACAGTAAAGTTTTAGTTGATAATTTTGGAAAATATAGTTAACCCTATTAATCGGTGTGGTATTATAAGTTTTGTTTTCAATATTGAGCCCACTTAAAACACAGGCCAGTTAAATCAACACTTCTGAACATTTACACCTTCATTCATTTGCAACAAATAAACCGACAGCTTATTGTCTTTATTTGAGAAACATCTCAAATCCAATCTTCTGTCCGAAAAGAGTCGATGTAAGATAGATAACTTCTTTATTGATCATATTTACGTTATACAGTATATAATTCCAAACCTCCAGATGATACATGAGAAAGACAATCTTTTCATATCACACAGTAAGAGCTGTTGCCTGGTTACAGTTATACCTAATATGATCCACACTGAAAAAAAAAACATGAAGCATAAAAGCTCAACTTTGACAGAAGTTGCTTGATGTAACTCTCCTCCTCTGACGCTACAATGTGAATTAAAGAAGCCACAACACCAGCACAAGCACAGTTAAATGATGTCAACCTACAGACAGTACAGTGCAGTACAGTATATAAGACTTGATTTGACTAAATTACAGAAATGAAGTTCAGGCGTTCAGCGAACATTGCGCTTTTTTTAAACGGCTGAAACTTTGTCTTGAGTTGTAAAATAAATAATGATCCACATTGACGGTCATTTCAAAGACCATCGTCTCATGATATTTCTGACAGCATCATGGGTCAGGACACAGATTTTCAACTCTATGAATGTAATGACCTCGGGAAATATAATCCATCCACCATAAAAATGATGAAATTCTATCCATAGTTAACAGTTTAGAAGAAGCCGAGTGAGTTTGTACAGTAAAGTGAAGTTAGCAGCGTGAAGAGGGAAAAGGGGAAAACCGTTGTGAGGTCAGAGATAAGCTACGGAAATAGACAATCATGGATATCCTTCTCTTGTACTGTACACCTGTCCCTCAAGTCCACACCTGTTCAAGCTCACACCTCTGAAGTAAGTGCGAGTGTGTGTGTGTGGAATCCTCGCTGGTGGTTTAGCGCTCTGATGTGAGCTGCCCTTTACTCTGGATGCCCCTCATGACAGACTGGACCACGTCTGAAGTGGTGCCCTGTCCCCCGATATCAGCCGTGTGCAACTGCAGGAAAAATAAAAAAGTATTTAAGTATTTTAACACATTACCAGATGCCATTAAAATGTAACAGTGGAACGAGTCTCCTGACACATTTTGTATTTGTATTGGGGCTTTTTGTGTAAAGTTTGTAAGCAGTAAACAGTTGCATACTGAATAGCACTTAGAACGTATAACTCTGCTCCCTATACTAGCCATTTTTTCCCATCAAGAACCATTATTCATTTTTTGAAGAATCAAAGAGTTTTTTTTTTTAAATCCTAGGTTCGCCTCTGATCTGGATCCAGGCCCACATTAAATGGATCTTTTCCTGACCCATATCACATCTTTCCACCAAATTTCATGGTAATTTCTCCAGTAGTGTTTACGTAATCCTGCTAACTAACAGACAAACAAACAAATAAACAAATAAACAAACAAAGGCAGACAAAAACAATAAGAAGCTCGTAAGAAGCTTTGTGACAATCAAAGGACACAATGCTGCTTTGTGTCAATGTAGTGTGATGCCCTCTAGGAAGCGCGCCAGACCGGCCACCTGAGCCTCTAGACAACAACTCTACAAGACTTATGGCAGCCGGTGAGACCGTTTAGGGGAAGGACCTGTCAGTTGTGAAAAACTTACCCTGGTTTCGTTCATGGTAGTGAGGACTGCATTCCGGATTGAACTCGCATGATCGTGAAGCCTGGAGACATTAGAAAGAATTCTTTACATTGCTGGAAGAGCACACACAAAGATCACAATGCAGGATTGTTTGTGTATCTTGTGTCTGTAAAAGCTCACTTAAGGTGGTCCAGCATCATGCAGCTGGCTAGCAGCATGGCAGTGGGGTTTGCAATGTTCTTGTTTGCAATACTCTTCCCAGTATTCCTTGTGGCCTGAGAGATAAAGGAAAAATAAGACAAAGAAAGCAACGGAACTCTGAGTTGCACTTTATCAAAGAGATGATATTAAAGCCAGGAGCTGGTCAACACTCACCGTTTCAAACACGGCATAGTCACGGCCAAAATTGGCTCCAGGCACAAGGCCGGGCCCTCCCACCAGGCCTGCACACACATTGCTCACAACGTTCCCGTACAGATTGGGCATCACCATCACGTCAAACTGCTCGGGCTTGGACACCAGCTGCAAAAAACAAACACAGTGGCGGATAAGTCATTTTGATTCAGCAGCACCGACAAACACTCCTTGGCTTTATCAAAATGTTATCGACCATGACCTGCATGGTGGTGTTGTCCACAATCATGGCGTCAAATTTGATGTCTGGGTAACCAGAGGCCACTTCTCTGCAGCACTGCAGGAACAAGCCATCACCGAGCTTCCTATTGGGAGGAGAGAGGCAGAAAACTATAAATGTCCAGCATGAAGAAACTTACAATATGAGTGAGGCCAAACAGCTCCGCTAGGATGAACTTGCCAAAGAGTCACTCACATGATGTTGGCCTTATGTACGGCGGTGACCCTACGGCGGCCCTTCTCTCTGGCCAGGCTGAAGGCATACTCTGCGATCCGGAGGGAATTGTTCCTGGTGATGATCTTAAGACACTCCACGACACCAGTGACGCTCTGAAAGACGACAGAGAGGAGAATAACAAATAAATGACAGTTAAAGCTTCAGTATTATGACAGATGAGACAACAATAGACCAGAGTGAGTAAATCAATGATGCAAGAGTCCATATACAATATAACTGAATACTGAACACTTTAGCAAGGGAATTTGGCTGGATTTCTTTTCCGATTAAATGTCATTTTTTGATTTGAATGATCCAATATTGATTCGATAAATGGGTACATCTGTGTTAATTGGTGTCTGTTGTCACTTGTTTTGAGTTGTTCAGTTGTGGGCAACATGTTGTGTAAAATGTCCTTGTGGAATTTGAGTTATTACAATCTCAACAAAAGTGTTATTTTAGGTAAAAAATCTAACAGAAATAATAACTGGCGATACGACTGAATATCAACAGTCATTTCAGATACACCACAGTTTCCATGACTCTTGTGCCTCTGGTTGTTGTGACTTAGCTGACTTCGGTTATCTCCTAACAATCTATAAATCACATCTACAAGAGGGATAGCCTGAAAAAAAGCCTCTGTTTGTGTTTGTTTAGGAGATATTATCTCTGGATATGAGTTTTGTGGAGCCCTTGAAGTGAAGTAATTACTGTGTCGGTTCTAATTTAATCAGAGTGTCCCTGGCGGGGAGCTAACACTAGCTAACAGTGAGGACTTTAATGGAGGGAAGTGCCAACATGTGTTTTTAGCAAGCGAAAGAACTGATTGCGGTTCAGTTTTGTCTGACCTCGTGCTCCAGACTGCTATATTCTCCCTCCGTGTTCTCCCTGATGATCATGATGTCAATGTTCTTGTGGCGGGTCTGGACTCCGGGGAGGGACTGGCAGTGCATCACATTGGCATACAAGTCTAAACTTGTGCTGTTGATGGACATGGAACAAAACAGCAAGGAGAAAGGGGGGGGAAACCATAGGTCAACTGACAGAACCAAGCTCTGGAAGAAAAATGACCCATGTCACAAAAGAGCCTTTATAAAGAGATCTGAATTATTTTTTTTTTAAATCTTACCGAAGGAGATTATTCCTGGATTTGACAGATGGCGGCATGGTATGTTTGGTTTCTATGTTACCTTTAAGAAGAGTTAGAAAGGTCACAGTTAATATAGACAATGTGCCTCTCACAGCTGTTCTTGGCTTTTCATGTGTTCATGCTCTGCCTAAAACATAAGCAAATGTTCCAAAATTGTTTATAATGTGAAAATTTGGACTTCTTACCTTTGAGGGCAACTCCATTACGGCGGATGGCAGTAATGGCATTATTGATATCCTCCTCACTCTCCAAGGCAGAGTTGACATGGACCACCTCAAAGTCCACTGGCACACAGCTGAACCTACAGCAGGATTTTAAAAAAAATATGATGAGGTCATCGTCGGCCGTCTGGAGTCAACACATGTGAATAAGGTCTTGTTGAAGTCTAACCAACCTGAAAACCTCTCTGACATGATTGAGCAGCTCAGGACCAATGCCGTCTCCGGGAATGAGGGTCACAGTGTGTCTGCCTCCGTACTTTGCAGGAGGCGGCTGTGACATTTGAATTCCACGTGTTATTAATTGCATTATTAACTTAAAGAACAGCAGATACATAAGGATGAATGAGTCCCAGATTGAGATCCCATGCAAGCCAAAGTGATTAACATTATGAAATGTTATGTTAGAGCACTGTACAAAGGGTGTGAGGCACGTTCAATGTTTGGATTTTTCTACATTATTGAATTGAATCAAGCAGACGTCTAATCAATGACCCCAGGTTTATTCTGCAGCATGACAGTGACCCCTTAGTGCGACAAGGAACTATCTTCAGCAACAAGAAGATTAAGAAGTCCTACAACAGATGGTTTGATCCCTGCAGAGGTCAAATCTGGGATTACATGAAATACTAGAAGACACTGAGACAAACTAAAATTCACAGAAGAACTGAGGCAAATTCTCTAAGATGCATGGAACAACAACAAAGTGTGCACGAGTCAACTGTACCTGGAATTTGTGCTACTTAAAAAGGCGAAGGGTGGCCCCACCAACAAATGATTTGATTTAAGCAGTTTTCTTTTCTGAACTCCTCACATTGACGGAGGGTTGAGGGCCTCAAACACTCTGCACAGTACTGTTCATCAATGCTTAAAGTAATCCCTCTAGCTGATGTGTTAGTATGACCCAGCCCTGGTGTTATTGAGGCAGAACATGTTGGTTCTTGTACAGTATGAGGAGTGATGTGGCTCATTAGATTACGGAGTGATCTAGGTAAGCACATCAGAGTTAGCTACTTACAATGTTATCTCCCTGTCGTTGGAGATGGACATCAAGAAAAGCAGAAGGACAAGTCAGTTTGACAGCAGCGTAGACAAACACGTTAAAACCAAAGAGCAGCAAACGCAGAGGAATCACGCCCACTTTTCCCAAAAGAGGGTGAAATAAAAACCCGATACACAGCACTCCCACTTTATACAACACAGATATGATAAGTACCCAGCCACAGTGATTTGTATACAGCGTCATTAGTTTTGTTAAATCAACCCAAGAATCACATTTACTCATCCCGAGGGGCCTGAAACCCCCAGAGAGACATCTGATCCACTCACTGGGAGCATGGTCCGATTCCTGCGACTTGTCACAGTGGGTCCAAATACCTGAAACACAAATGGAAGCGAGAAGGATTCAAGATCATTCGTGACTAACTTTATACATACAGGTTAGGTCCGATTTAAAGTCTGGGTAACTGAAGGGAATCTAAAAGAGGTGTTAGAGGTCTGCCAGCTCAATCCTACTGTTTATACCCCCCACCCCTGTGACCTTGTGTTTAGGAACCATTAACGACTTCAAATTAGAGCCACACAACAACAAACATGTCCGACATGACGTAAACAACACACCCCCTCTTACTTTGACCGTATTTCCGAGGCGACCGCCCCAGAAAGGAGAAATCATTCGGGACACTGACAGCACTGCACCGTGAGACGCCATCTTGGTTCTGCAGCAGTAGTAGTCGCGCTCGCCGGGAGGAAGTACTTCCCTCTCGCGATAGTTTTTTTTGTTCGTTTATTTATGACATGAGACGATGTTGACAACCGGAAGATGAAAAGTTGAGATTTAACGCATATTTGATTAAAGATTGAAAACAAATAATGGCTGTGATTAATGTTGCGTTCACGTCCTGGCGTTTATTTTGAGCAGGCGAGTAGAAAAAAAGAATGAGACACACCAGACTCTAATCTGTATTCCTGGAGATATCAAGAATTTCTCTTAGTGATTATAATCAATACTGAGATAAAATCACTACGTTGATGACGTAGTACGTGGTGACGTTCAAAGCCTCGCGTGTTGTAATTTTTAAATAAAAATGAAAACAATTTCCATATTTTACGTTTTAAATGCCATCCCTAGTAAAGCCCAGACACATCACAACCCTGTGCCCATTTTGTTTCCACTTTCCCTTTATGACCCAGCCATTGTATCATAAAGACAGACACCATATTAATGAGATCATAATGTATGTACTGGCATCACAATATAAATAAATTAAGCTGGTGCTGTTTAAATGTTGCCAATAATACAGCTGGAATTAATGTGGCAAAATCTTCATTTTTTTATTTGCAATCTTTAATATTGTTTTTTCTAAGTATTATTGACATGTACCACATACATTACACATACATTTATTGACATACACCACATACATTCCTTTGACCTCTTTATTACACTCTGTAGAACAGTCAACACTTTGTACCACACATCCCAGCTCCCTGTTTCAATTCACACACACACAAAGTAGAACACCAACAGCAGATAATGGGCAGACCTTGGCCTAAAATCTCTCCCACACAACACACTAAGGCAGCTGCTTTGAGGCAGGAACATTATGACCTCTGTTAACCACGACAACGGAGTGCACGTACGATATCTTCATCACGCGTCATTCCAATAGGATGAGGCACTGTCCCGTCTAGATGCAGCGGCCTCCATCTAATTTTGACCAATCCAAGACGAACCCCAGTCATGCCCAATATATCAATATATAACCTATGTGCGCACTCTGTTTAAGCGCCTCTTTTCCTGTGCAGCCTCCTGCGTAGAACTAGAGACCCATGCATGTTCAATTGCTGGACACCGAGTTTTCCTGACCTGTGACCTCTGAATAAACTTGCTTAATTTCAACTTGAGAACGACGACTCCTCTCCTTTGATTTCCACCCACAACAGTATACATAGGGTTGTAACATGTATACTTGTTTGTATAGCACCTATCTAAACAAGGTTACAAAGTGCTTCAATATACATATATGTTTCTTAAATATACATAAACATCATATAAGTATCCTGTAGAAGTTTTAATAGCCTTTTTGTTGAATGATTCGGAAATTAAGTTTAAAATATTGTTCAACGTCTTCAAAAAACTAAACCAGGTTAGAATATTTACTATATTTTCATTAATGGATGAAACATATGACATTTATTACGGAAAAATACTTTTTGCAATAGTTTTATTCTGCCGGCAGTAGTGATGGCGAGATGAAGCTTCATGAAGCATTGAAGCTGTCCATCGAAGCTGTCCATCCAATTGGTTCACGGGCCGAAGCTTCACTGTGCTTGTGTTACTAGGGATAACATTAAACACGTAAAATATGGACATTTTACTCGCGAGGCTTTTAACGTTACCACATACGTCATCAACCCAAGCCTCAATACGCACTTCACAACAATCTTCCTGGATAACTCGACACACGCTTCAAAGCCTCGACAGGGAAGGACACACATCTGGCCGACAGTTCGTGAACGCGGCACCATTAGAAATGGTGGTCACGTGACAGTGCTCGCGCAGCCTCGGTTTCCGCAGACCGGAGTTCTGCAGTTTCACCGGAAGACAAATGGGAAAACCGCAAACATCCACCGTGACACCTGCGTTACCGCCTCACTGAGCGTGTTCAAAGTTCATTTATCTCATGAGAGGCTCGATGAGGAAACAGCGGAGGAAATAAAACGAGTCTGGGCCGTCCATTACATCACCGCTGAGGTGACGGAAAACAGACGATACCAGGCGGAAGTGGAGGAGTTGTGCCCCCCCACAGCAGGTAAGAGACCTGTCGTCTCTCCTGTTTACTGCACGTCAGTAGTTCGTCTGTTGCAATGAGGGGTTTCTGTGTTGTTGGGACTAGTTTCGGCTCGTGTCCCGTCACACCTCAGCTCCTCAGAGCCATCTTGTACTGTAGAGAAACTGAAACTCTCCGGCGAACGTGTACATTTTAGACTAAACTTGTGCTATACCGATATTGCTCAAGACTTGTATTTCTACTAAAGGTAAGTGTCCCACATTCGTTTTATTGATAAGATATTGTTAACAGCAGTTCTCTAAAGTAAGACCCGCTGTTTCCTTTTTACTCAACTTTATTTCCATCTGTCAGCAAACAGTGACAAAGTTGAATATGGAATCACCTACATGCAGATACGTCAATGACAAAAACCAAAATATAGCAAAGGATAATGTAGAGTAATATAAAGAGTTCAGTGTTTTTACATGTGTGATGAACTTTGTAAAGTTACCCAAATACCTTCTATTCATATTGGTTAAAACATCTATGATTGTAAATCGACTTTTTGACTCAATTAGGTTTCTAAAATTGTACATTTTTCAAACATGGCTGCCATTTACCCCACCCTAATGTTGATTCTAAGTTTTGATACTAGGGTTTTGTTCTCATTATTATTTCTTCTCCACCCAGTTCTATGAGACGGTGAATCATGAGATTAACAGGTGGGTTGAAGGTTTATTTCTTTATTATCACATTCCAGTGGAATTAAGTTGGTCTGGTTTCAATCCCAAGTGTGGTTGGACCTGAACTGGTCCTGTTTTTCTCTGACAGGCCCCCTGAGAGTTGTGGCCGTGCTGCTGCTGGTAGGGCTCACATGGCTGCTGGCAAACACTTTCTTTGGAGAGGATAGTGGCTCAGCTGTGCGACATTTCTTCAGTGGTAAGAGAAATGGATATTTAAATAGAAGAGAAGTGATCAATTGAGTAGTTGATTGACAGGAAATTTGTTGAGCTATCTATCAAACAAGATTGGCAACATTTTGTGGTTGTCACAGATGCATGTGAGGAATTTAGGGGGGCTGGATATTGAATTTCTATGGGTTTTATAATGTTGATCACGCAAAACAAGCACTTAGAAGATGTATCAATGGGTTCTGGGAAACAGTTATTTGAGACACATGTGATAGACTACAAAATGAAGTCAACAGTTTTCAGTAAAAACCCAAAGGTCAAATTCGAAGTGTTGGTCTGTCTAGAAATAATATAAAACACCATTCTGAAATTATACATTATCACTTTGAATCTAAAGCTGGTATTTATAACGTTTTTCCTTTCTTTTTTTCAGGTGCAAGTGAGGAGCCAACTCCAGGTAAATAGTAGGAACAGTATGACATGACTCTCCAGTCACATATCATTTTGATAATGTCGCATTTCTATCTTCCTTCTCATCACCACTGACAAACGTTTTGCATGTTTCAGCCGAACCCCATCCTCGCAGGTATAAATGTGGACTTTCATCTCCCTGTCCCCCAAAACATTTGGCTTTCCGCCTGGTCTCCGGTGCTGCCAACGTCATCGGTCCCAAAATCTGCCTGGAGGACAAGATGTAAGATTGAACGCCTTCTCTCCATTAGTCTGTGTTTGTCCTCCCCCTGCTGTCTCCTTTGTTTGTTTGTTTGGTTTTGTTTTCATTCTCTGTTCCTTTTTTCCTCTGTGCTGTCATAACCAGGCTTCCAGATCTGTCTGGGGAGCTGAATGCAAGTATTCTTTCAGTCTGTCTGTCCGTCACCTCTTTGGTTTTGTCTGTAGTCTTTTATTATCGCTTGTCTTTTCTTAAGTGCCTGGTAGCTAGCGGACATGTGTAGATTCATGTGTACGGGTAACACAAGAGTTCTCCTAACGTGCTTCGGTTAGCGCTTCAACCTCTCGTGTTTATGTCACCCAGGTTAGTGAGCAGTGTGAAGAACAACGTTGGCCGAGGACTGAACATAGCTTTGGTGAATGGTAAGAGAGACAGCCTTGACTCTTTCCTCTAAATATTTTATGCTCTTGTTAATTTTGCTTGAGAACTGATGATTCTTTGTTTCAGGGGTAACAGGTGAGCTCTTGGAAACAAAGAGCTTTGATATGTGGGCAGGAGGTAATTCAATCCATGCACAGTACACGTGTGTCACATATTTCATTTGGTACATATGTCTCAACTGTAACTACCCTTAAGTCAAAGTTCACAGCTGCTTTGATGTTCATTCTCAGATGTTTCTGACCTGTTGAAGTTCCTCCGACCGCTCCACGAGGGGACACTCGTGTTCGTGGCTTCTTACGATGATGCTGCGACAAAGTAAGAATCCATTTCCTCTCACACCTGGGACACCTGGTCGGCTTTGGTGACAACAACTGGCTGAACTGCTGCGGCTCGCGTTGCTGTGTTCATACCACCTGCATGTTGACTGGGGCTCTGCTATCGTCAGCTGCAGACATTGAGTTTGCTTTCAATATTGGCTGTCGGCATTAATAATCATCCAATGGTGATAAGCCGTCCGAAGAGAGGGCAATCGTAACCAGACACCAGACACTTGTTTGTTTTGTTTATCCACATTGAGAGGAAGAGATGTTGACATGTAGTTATGTCAACATTAGCTTAATTCTCTGACTTTATAGTAAACATGTGACCTCCACGTAGCTTCTTGAATAAGATGCAATGGCTAAATTGGTAAAAACAACAATATTTATCTGGTTTTGTTTAGTATGTCTGTGACTTATTTGGAAAAAGCTTATAGACTGAAATCAGTGAATGGTTTTATGTAGTGTTGCTGGTGGTACATCAATACGACTTTCAACAGTTCTCCCTGTCTTTGTTAGATATCCCACATGAAAGATGCCAAATCTCAGGATGACACAGCGCTGCACAGAGGCGTGAACCACATGTGTCACACAGGCAGTTTTGCTGCTCTGACCTGATAATATGGGTCACACACACGTTGCACTGGCACTATGTCCCAAGTGCTAGAAACGCCTCAAATCAAATTCCTTAGCGACAAATTGTTAGTCGTAGATATTTCAAGCAATTACATCTCTCCAAAAATGATTATGTAGCTTCGCTAGAAAGAAAAAGCTTTTTAATAGCACAACAGCAGCAGAGCTTGTGTCCGGCCAGATTAATAAACCAACAGCTGCTGACTGTCAATAATTCCTTGTTGCAGTCAGGAATGATAATGTGACAGTGTGGTTGACAGCGTGCTGTTGTGCTGTCAGAATGTTTTAATTTGACATTTAATGACATCTGGTGGCTGAGTCCTTAGTTGACAAACAATAATATTACTTTCAGAGTAACAAAATGAGCATAACCCTAACCTGACGTAGAAGTATTATAAGGACTTCATTAATTTCAACATAAACTGTAACCTTTGAGCCCGAACTAATAATTAACGTGCCACCGTGCCCTGGCAGGATGAACGACGAGACGAGACGACTCTTTGAGGAGCTGGGGAGCACGGCTGTGAAGGACCTGGCCTTCAGAGACAGCTGGGTGTTTGTAGGTGCCAAGGGCATCGAGAACAAGAGTCCTTTTGAGCAGGTATGTTGCAATTACTACCAGAAAATGTTCTCACCAGACGATATTATCAATCCATTTACAATGGCGTCATGATACATAATTAATAAAATGCAGCAGAATAATTAATTGATGTGTCAGAAGAGAAAGTCTTGTAATTGTTGTAGTTTTGTTTAATACTGTGAATTGTACTACATTTGACAACACGTGATGAAGGGTTACGCTTCCAATATCAGAGATAATGATAGTAGTAGTGTAGTGATGTTCACCAGTTAAAGTTACAGGACGTTGTGATAATCAATCAATCAAATTTTATTTGTATAGCCCGTATTCACAAATTACAATTCATCTCATAGGGCTTTAACAGGGTGTGACATCCTCTGTCCTTAACCCTCAGCAAGAGTAAGGAAAAACTACTAAAAACCCTTTTAACAGGGTAAAAATACGTAGAAACCTCAGAGAGAGCCACATGTGAGGGATCCCTCTCCCAGGACGGACAGAAGTGCAATAGATTATATGATTATAGAGTATACACTGGAAAAGAGTGTTGCTTGTTTGTCCCTTTTTATTTATCAACAATGATTATTGTTCATTGTCTGAACTCTGTCAGGTTGAGCATAGTCGAAAGGCATTTGATTATTACTGTGCACATTATTATTATGAGTAGCTTCTAACCCGTTAGAACCTGGTTTTGTTTAAATTGCTTCGGTTTGTCTTATGTTTGTTTCCATAAGCGCATGAAGAACAGTAAGAGCAACAACAAGTACGAAGGTTGGCCTGAGTCTCTGGAGATGGACGGCTGCATTCCTCTTCGACCACCGCTGGAAGGATAACTGTGCCATGCCTTCCATCACACTCACTTCACTAGCACCTGCAGAGGCAGCAGTGGATCCAGATGACTGTTAGAAAGCTAAGGAGCTGCCGAACGACTGAAAAACCCAGAGTTTTTGTGCCACGTAACCTTTTTTGAATTTTTCTTCTAATGGGAGAAAGGAATGCTGACTGAAAAGTTTGTCTACAGACTTGACATATTTATAATACCTGGAACCTGTTGTGGAAGATGTGTGCATTAAAAGGTTTGTGAGCACCTTTCGAGTTGGTAAAGAAACTTGATAGGCTGTATGTTTCATGACCAAAAAGTAACACATCTAGTGAATGAATACAGCTGGAGTAGGTCTTCCAAAGTCATTGTAGAAAAATGGACACATCTCCTCTCTTCAAGTCTGCCTGCGGGGTGTCATTGTGAGCTTGAGTGACAGGATCATGAGGTGTCGTAACCGGCAAATGGAAACCTAATCCACATCAGCACCAGACAAATATCTGAGGTCCACTAGTAGTTTTTAAAAGTTTTGCTACGGTCCTTGTCTGTGTGGAGATTTTATATTTACATCTGTTGAAATATGTTTTCATCCCGTGGTATATACAAGGCTATGATATTGTTATGCATAGTGGTAGATGTCATTGTTTCCTAAAAACCCATAGCAGTTATTGCTTGACACGTTTACAGGTTCTTTAAACAGCAATTATTCATATTACTTTGATTAAACCTATTTATTTGATGACTTTTATCAAGACACAGCAGACTGATTGAGTGGATTCATCCAACACTGCCCATGGTTTTATTGTTTTCATTTTCCCACAGAGTGCTTTGTTTAAGAGGTTCAGCCTAAATGTGTGTCTGTCTTTAGTTTTTTAATTTTTTGGGGGAATGTATCCACCTGGCATTTTGCAAGCCGAACGTGAAGGAAATATTCAACAGATAGAAACACTAAAGATTATTTATGTATGTTTAGAAGTCCATTTCAGCTGCATTTTCCTGGATTACGTCATATTACCTCTAAGTGTCATTGTTCTTTCTTAACAAAGCATCCAGGTCTGTGTTTATATTGTGACAATGTGGATGAATAATAATAATGAATTAAATGATTGCCCATGAATTGTTTGTGTGTCTTTATTTTGGATGAGTGGTCGTAAGTCAGCTGAGGTACTTGAAGAAATTCGCTAGAGGGCGACACAAATCCGAGTGTCAGTGGGGTTACTCGGTTCATTCCGCCCGGGGCATGTTCTTCACCCAGCACATGTCAGGCTGTGGATCAACGCTGCTGACCACACGTGGAGGAGTCCGGGTTGATCAGTGAAACCAGAGGCAGCTCAGAACCGCGCGGATCACGATGAACCGCCGACCTGTGGCGGGGTCACGATAAAACAAAGAACTATTCCGTGCTTCCATTGGCATGTGTTGCGGGGCCTTCACGTGTCGTTAGAAAAAATGCGTCATTGCGAGTTGCGTGTTAGCCCAACGACCCTAATTATCTTGAAGGACCATGGCTTTTGAGATTTTTCAAAGGGAAAAGCAGTTATAGGAATAGGAACAAGGTTTAAAATAAGATGCACAATGTTTAATTTCACATTGGGGAATTTAATTGCCATGTAAAAACGAGAACCATATAAATACATTTACAGACTTAATTGTTCAAACAATAAAAATATTAGAGTAAAGAATGTTGGAATAAAATGTGATCTACCTTTACTGAAAATGTATTGGAAATGTTTACTGAATTTATTTATAGATTATTGTCATAAATATTCATAAAAATATTCACGATTCCATATACTCACACCCTGAGCAGTAGGAAAAGTAAAAATTATATTTACCTCAGTGTTTCTATTATATGCAACTTTATACTTCTGCTACTCAACATGTTATTGCCTGTTGCTTTTTAAAATGTCTTTCTTTGAATACAAAAATTGGTTAAGATGAATAACATCCTGTAATTTACTCGATTAAACTATAATAATACTGATTTATTTGTATAGTGGTTTAAAAAAAACAAGTGATAATGTGATTCAAATACAGGAATACGTACACACAAACAAACATATATAAAGAATATAAACACTGTTGTATTAATTGATGGTAATGAGGAAAGATGGGGGCAAAGACTCCTGTGCAGTAACTCAAAATGCAGCCTGTTGCATGAACTGTTCAAATTTCCTGTGTGTCCTGACCTGAGTAAAGATGGCATCTCTATGTTTGGGTCCAGGTATTTGTTATCATCTCACTGCTCCCATGTTTCCTTTTTATTGTTCTACTCCTACATGTTTACAGACATCTTTATAGATGTATCGTTATGATATAACGATACAAACTGTATCGTTATATCATATGATTATAAATTTTGTCGGCAAAGTGAACAATTTGTTAAAAAAAATCATATAAAAGATTTAATTAAATAATAATAATAATCCTTACAATTTCAATAGCACTGTCTACCAGTGCCTGTCAGTCCTCGGGCCCTAATAAGCCCAAGTATATACAATCAAGCATACTCCCATACACATATCATCGTACCTTATCATTTCTTATCTTATGTTGACATATCTTGTTATAACTTATCTTATCTTGTCTTGTCATATCCTATCTTATCTTATTGTATCTTTCATATTTTGTCGTATCTTATCGTATCTTATTGTATTTTTCATATCTTGTCGTATCCTATCATATCTTATTGTAAATCTCATATTTTGTAGTGTCTTATCTTATCTTATTTCATCTTTCATATTTTGTCGTATCTTATCTTATCTTATCTTATCTTATCTTATCTCATCTCATCTCAGAGAAGCTGTAACTTCGGACGCACGTGAACGCAGCACCACAGTCATATAAGAAGCAGCTTTACAGGCTCCAGCATATGGTCTGTGGATTAAACACGTCGCGCTGCTGCCCTCTTGCGGTGGATTGGCCCAACTGCTGCTTCTATTCAGGAGGAAGATGATGAAGATGAGCCCTGTGGCAAGTGGGGGCTGACAGGCGGAGCGGCTCAGTCCACACGAGAACCTGCTGAAGGCCGCCGGAGCCGCGCGCTGTAAATTATGTACATAAGTTACTGACTGATATATTCGGGCCAACGCGTGAATGTTCCGGCCGCGCAGCGAGGCTGGGAATCGGTGAAGCAAACGGCCCGAGCGTCGCTGGGACTGGAACACTCGTCCGCCAAGTGCCCCGCGCCCGCCTCCCCGCACGCACGCCAGCCGAGGCTCGACGGCTCCGCTGGGGATCCTCACACCGACTCCGCCGCGAGAGAGCGAAGCCCGGGTGAAATTTAAGGAGGAAAACAAACGGACGGGTGTTTTTTGTCCTCCGATGGGTTTATTTTTGTAATTGTATTTTTATCAGCATCCGCGGGTGTGGAATCTTTTTGTAGAGACAGAAAGCTCGTTGTAAATCGAACGTTTGTAAATAGCTGCAGGAATAAAGAAGTGAGTTGTCCGTAGCTGTCTGCGCTCACCGGCTTTTTTAATTTTTGCTTTTTAAATACATCTACGGACCGACCGGCTACCATGTTGCATCGGGGTGAGTGATGTTTGTTGTTATCTTCTATCACAGATTGTAAACATCCATTTCTGTTGATTTTGTGATCCCTCATGAGACACAATTAACCTCATTATCCACTCGGTCTCTTATTGGGTGTTTGTCTTCTCCTGTGACGCCTTATTAACGTGAAAGAAATCAAGTGAAATCACTCCAGTCAAGTGCAGAGCTGTGGGCTGACTCACCGACAGGCCCACAGACACCACACCGTCCATCCCCATCCCTTGGACGGTGTGTTCGGGTCCCTGCAGACCAGGCAGGGTGGGTGGGTTTGACAGGGGGGATTTGTTTGATTTGTGGCGATGGTCTCGGCCGCCTCAGACACAATGTACTCGCCCTGCACGGTGACTGTACTCCTGTGTCTTCCAGCGTTGGCATCGCGTTTATAGGGTCAGCTGAGCTGCATGCCAGCCAATAGCTGCACTTCATGGTGCCTGCACATCCAGGCACCGCTGTGTTGCATACGCTGTAGCCTATAAATAACGTGCATTAATTGCATTTTGCTTCAGAGACACGTAGTTCTACAGGACCGGTCCCATCGTGGGGTCTTCGGGTTAAACAGTTTGCACAACATGTCTCCTGTAAGTAGCAAAATCACATGAATTGATAGCTTTTTAACGATTGCTTATGGATGTCCATAAATTATGTATAACACTAAGCATAACCTCCCCAGCTCCTGTATTGATATTATACATACATAAATAAAAAAGTTGTGTCTGATAGTCCCACTGAGAGCAATAGTGAGTTACTCAAAACATTAGAGAGGATGCTTCCTCTGCAGAAAACAGCTGACAGCCGCTGAACGGCTAAAATCAACACTGATCTCCGGCTTCTCCACCCTCCATCAAAGTTCACACACCATTTGCGGGAATGAAGGTGGGGATCAGTCGTTGATATGAGCTCCAGGAGAAGTAAAGCCACTTTGGCACCATGTAATCCTAATTCATCATTGGTTGATTAAGGCGGTGTCCTCTCTCACCTGGATTAGAGGGATCCTCTGGTAGGGGGCTGGTGCTGCTCGCTGAGGGGAATAAAAGAGAACAAAAAAGGGGGAGTTAGATAACACATGTGCTCTCTGTATCTCCCCCTCTCCCTCTCTCTCTTCTCTCTCAGTGAACAGAACTCTGTGTGTGCTACCTACAGTCCACTCTCCCATGCTTGACCTGGATTGGACAAAAGTCCTCGTTGTGATTTTCAGCCTTGAGTTTCCCCTAATGGGGAGGAGAACAGTCGTTGAGTGTTTGATTCTAGTGGTCCAGCGTTTGATATTCTTCTCATCAGATCGCCCAAAAAGCGCTGTCAAAACCTAAGACACACGGGGAGGCAGCGTGTGCTCCACCAAGTCGTGTGATGGTTGAGAGGAGGGAGCGGTTAAGGAGCCGGCTTGAGGTTGTTATCCTCTCTGGTTCGAGTGCACACACTTTGATGCTTTCCAAGGTGAACCCTTCGATCTCCTCACTACAACACTTGCTGGTGGGTTCCTTCTCTTCCCTCAGTGTGCATGTTGCACAGCGCTCATCCTGAACCTTGTCATTCATTCGAGCAGCGCCACACAACCCTGGTCCGATCGCCTCTTGTTTTTAATTGTGACTGCAGCACAGACAGAACGTGTGTCCTTTGAAGGTTCACACCTGCCACTTACAGTTATGTGTCCTGGGGACGACGTAGGGCCTTTGTTTTGAACCTGGTCAACAGCTGAGCCGCAGGATTTTACAGGCAGTCCTCTGATGCTTCACATTTGGGCCTGTTTGAATTCTGGCCTGCAGCTTTCAGAACCTGTGGAACCTCTGCCCTCACTCCCCCACACAGCTCGGCCTACATCTCCTCTTTAAAGCTCGGTGGGACTGAATTGGAAAAAGTTGCACATTAATCATCTGGAGGAAGGTTGTTGTATAGTTACAGGCAGGCACTGCTTTGAATATGGTGCAGACTTCTAGCAGCAGCAGCCAACTAAGTTCAAGCAGACTTTTCATCTGTTGAACCGAGTGATGAACAAAGGGATTATATGCAAACTACTGTAGCTGGAAGTTGATGAACAATCCTACATGCATACTTCCTGATAATACCCTTGTTCTATTCTGACTTTACCCGTGAGTTCTAGTTGACCTGTTGCACTTCTTTTAGGTTTACATTTCGACTTTTATACTATTAGTAATAGGCATATACATTTGGAAAAGTGTTTAAAAGAAAGAAAATCTGCTCTAAATAGTGGCACCCATTAGAGCGGCTCAATAGTCCCCCTCAATTCAAGCAATCTGCACCAAATTCCACACACTCGTTAATATCAGTTCCCTAAATGTGCCGGATTCTTTTCGAAGTATTTCCTGGCAAAATTCCCAGTTTGGCCCCTTATCCTGAGTTGAATGGGTTCTTCCCTGACACACTAAGGTTCGTGGAAATCGGTTCATTTGTTTTTTTGTGTATGTTTTCAAATAAACAAACCAACCAATAAAACAGTTAGGGCTGAAAGGTAAACAATCAGAGGATACTAATCCTGAAATTCGATTAGATTTCTTTTCATCATCATTTACTCAGCTGATTGTTTTGATGATTCATTTCATCCACCTGTTTTCGTAAAATGTCCGTCACATTTTCCCCAAGCTCTCATGCGCGGACACTCGCGTTACACTAGCAGCGAACTCGACACATCACATTAACACAATTTGTGTGTTTGTGCCACGAATCTGTGACACTGGACACAGCAACGGAAACTATTCCTATGCTAATGTAATCACCTCGTGTTTTCAACCTTGTCCAACCACTAAAAGCATTCTTCCTCTCCTCTCCTCTCCTCTCCTCTCCTCTCCTCTCCTCTCCTCTTCCCTCCTCTCTTTGCACAACTGTAGCTGCTTTTGTTCGGGCAGAAATTTAGCTATAGTCACTGCTTTCATTCACACAAACATTGGCACATATTTTATCAGGCAAAATCCCACCCAGCCCCCTTTTTTGTCTGTGCCACCCCCCTCTCTTTATCTCCCTCTTGTTCTCTTTCACACACACATTTTTTCCCACCCCTTCTGCTCGCCCCCCTCGCGCCATCTCTCCTTCCCTCTCTCCCTCTCTTTTTGAAACTCTGCTGTGCGCTTGCTCCCACCGACTACAATCCCTTCCTGTCCCCCTCGCCACTTTTGATTCACTCTTTTCATCTACATGTCCCCCTCGATTGCAAAAAAATGCCACTGTCTGCGTGCACACACTCACACACACACACACACACACACACACAAAAACAAGAGTCCCCTGCCTCGTCCTTTGTCTGCCTGCCTAATTTTGCAGCCGCAGTTTGGTTCCACAGGATTAATGTGCATATTGGGCCTCTCTCTCATTTCGTCTTTATTGGGCTCAAAAAAGTTCCAGCGAAAACAAACATGGCTTCCTGTGGATTTTTTTTAGAATTTAATAGATATCACAAGCCCTGCACTCGTGAGGCAAAGGTGTCACAACGATGTTCACTGCACTTGTCAGAAATGCTTGGCAGCTGCAGGTGCTCTCACCGTGCAGGAGCCTCACAGAAGCCTGGAGGGCAGGCAGAGTGCAACACGTCATATGTTCGGTTCTCATGTACTACAGCACTGATGGACGAGTTAACAGAGAAGGATTTCCAACGTGTGAGTCTGACGCTCGCTGGAGACACTTTGCCGCCGGAGCGAGATGTCACAGTTTCAGCCACAGCGTAGGTTTTTCGTTATCCACAACTTTGATTCACCACGGTCGCCCACATGGCCGGTTGCTTGGTCATTTGGCTGGTGTCAGGAAATTCCTCTTAGCATTCTTTCATTGAAAGCGGACATGCTGTTCTGGTGCCAGTGAGGGTTTGCTTTTAATAGATACATATGTGTGTGTTGGTCCATGTTTTAAAAAGTGTGAGATGGAGATAAGGAGTGAAACCCAGTTTGTCTGAACCTGCTGTGTGAGTTGGTATCACACAATCTGTGTGTGGGTGTGTGTGTGTGTTTGTGTTTGAATGGGAGACTGGGCGGGTGTGAGAGACAGTGATGGGTTTGAACGTGTTTGATGTACTGTGATAACTCTGTCCGGTATGTGGCTTTCATGGGAACTCCTTGCCCTGGGGACATTGGCAAATAAGCTCCTGTTTAAAGGGCAACTTCCCTCTCTTTATCGCCTGTTGGTTTTCCCCTTTTATGCTCACCACATCCTGTTAGCCTTTACCTTTTGGGTCTCACTGTACACTACAGTACACCCCCTCTGGATCACCCAAACACAAACTATTTTCCTTTAGCTAAGTATTCATAGAGTAGAGCGGCGATCTGTTCTCTATCAGTGCTGAAATGAGTGGTTGATTTATAATTAAGACAGTTTTGATAGTTTTTTTATATAAAATATGTAACAATTCTAAATAAAAAATGTCTAAAGCAGACCTATGTAGTTTATGTTGTAAACTTGTTTACTGACCTGTAGGGTTGCAAAATTCCAGGAATATTCAAAGTTGGAAACTTTCTATGGGAATTAACGGGAATTAACAGGAAATTGTGTGGTTAATTTATACTAACTGTATTTACCTTGTCAAATACAGACATAAATATAAACATTTGTTTTGTCATAGGCTGATTTGAGCCCTGAGGAAACTTTGGGCACTTGACTATATGCTTCTGGATCTGTGTCATTCTTAACATGGGTCTTTGCATCGTATTTGCAAATGTACACAGCCTTTCCTTCTACATTGGCTGGGGTGAAATGTCTCCACACAGGAGATAGTGCATGTGGAATTGTTCTGTAGAATAAGATGAGATAAAAGCTTGAAAAAAAACACTAATGCAATGCTAGAGATATAAATAGTTGGCCAAACAATTGGAATCGTCTTTAAAAATATTTTACAATTGATGGATAAATGAATGGAAAGAGGCTAGATGGACAGATGAACAATCCTCAATCAGCATGTTAATATACTTTCCCCACTAATCTCATAGAAACTTACCTGAAATTTACCGGAAATTTTCCGCCCCTTTGCAACCCTACTGTCCTGATCCAAAATGTTCTCAACAATATGACAAAGGAAAAACAAACTGCTAGCCAGTGAGCTGTTGGTTCATTGCAATCTTTTAACGACGTGAATGAAACTTAAATACTTTACCTCGTCCGTGAACATTTTTTGCGCCTGAGTCACGTCAAGTAGATTTCATCGGCAATGCGGATGGTGACAACAACTCCTATGATCCTACACTGCTTCACCACCTGAACAGCCAAAGCTTCACATTGTACTTTTAATGACCCTCAGTGATCCTACACTGAATATCTTAGCATTTTCAGTGGTTGGTTTAACTATTTGATTGCATTGTATTGAATTCAGGGACATGTGACGGGTATATTTGAATGAATATGAAATATACAATTAATAAACAGCTTATTCGATTAATCAAAATCAGACCATAACTGGAGATTTTACTTTACAATTTCAATTTGAAGTCTCTCCAGAGTATCAGAACATCAGGGACTTAACATCAGGATGGCTGTTTGGTAATATTGAATAAGTGAATGAGTATTGATTTGTCACAAATATGATTAAGTGAATCAGCCAAAAAAAACATCCATCCATTTGCTTATTGTATTTACGCATTTATAAGTTTTTCACCACAGTTCACAGAAAGATACTTGACATCTATATATATATAGTCTAAATCGATATTCTAATTTAAAATGACAGTTTAACGTAACAGGTGGCATATGTTGATTTCATAATTAGTGTAGTTACACACTGTTATGCGGTGTGGAGTGTGTTATGAGAGGCCATTGGCTTGATCCTAATTAAAGTTGTTTCTCAGTGGGTGTGTCTTTGTCTCTGTAATGTTGCCGGACTAGAAACCTCTCTTGTTCCTCAGGAGCCTCTAAGCAGTTGGTCCATATCGGCCCAATTGTGTTTTTAATTTGATTGACAGGTACTAGCATTGCACGTCGGAGTCCTTTGCTTTGAGCCTGGAGAGACAACAGGCCTGATGTGAGTGCTAATGACTGCGGTGTTATAAAGGAGATAATAGCTCCTGGGGGCCGCTAGACGAGCCCCTCGTGGTCACGGTGGGCTTTGCTCATTAGAATTGAAGAAAAAAGTCTAGACTTCATGCTGCAGCTTCGACTGAGGCTGTCTGGCAGGGAGGAGCGCGTTTCAGGGGTCAAGACTGTACTTGTGAATACCTTCATAGCTAAGAGTGCTGTAACCTTAGACAGGAGTCGGGGGGCTAAAAGCAGTGGTTCTGGACAATCCCACGTGGTCAGTAGTTAAGTAATATGTGGTGAGTTGGGAATTAATATGCAAATTGTCCTAAGGCCCAAACGCGACTGCACTTTTTACTTTTTCATTAGCGGCACTATTTCACTCCCAGGACAACCACATTCCTTCAGTGCAGCTTTATGTTGTTGGCATGCATTAGCGTCTTCTCTTCCTGTCTGTTCAGCTCCGTGATACATGCCGACTTTATTGCTTTTGCCCAATCATCATTCCACCCTGTCTTGTATGTACAAGCTCCAGAGTAACTTCAGACTCGTTGGGGTCCTCCACAGATCACTGTCAGCAGAAGGCCAAGGAGATACAACACCTGTATGAACATACGGCACACTCTCACACACAAACCCAAACTGGGAATGAGCCACGGTATTGCGGGGAGATTGCCATGTCACAGTGTTTGGTTTCACCTGCTGCTGCCAGAGGAAGGTACAGAGGACCAATTCCAAATGGTCTCTTAGCACCGGGCCTGAATGGGTGACTGGGTACACACTGAGTTACACTGTCGGCTGACGCCCGCTCTGTTGATAATCGTAATCATAGTGTGTGTATTTATGAGCCCTTTGTTCTGGATGTGTGGCAGTCACTCTACTACAGTTGGAGAGTCCCCAGTCTCCCCCCCAGTGTATGAATTATTCACACTCTACTGGCCTATAGTTCATCATCCATATTTAATGGTTGGGATCGTGTACTTCAAACTGCAGCTTTCTGTTACTAATGGAGCTGTTGAACACAACTTAAATCACAAGATGCTGATGAACGCACTGAGGGCGTTTGTTGACCATGCAGGCTCGGGCGATATTCTCAGGAGACTCTGGTTGGAACTTCAGATTTAAGCGATCACAACAGCAAAACTTTTGTTCGGCAGAAGAAATATGAATACTGATATGAGTTTTGAAATACTCATATACATACTGGTAGTAGTTGGCTGTCAGAGTCCATCATTATTTCAGGTTTCTTGAGCAAACATCGAGTGCTTTGCGATATGACAAATATTAAATCAAGATAGTCGATGTTGACAATTATTTCAGTAATGTCACATTATTGTTAGAAAGAGTGATGTTTGTGGAGCTTTTTTCAATGAGCAGAGAATGACGCACACTTGATAAAGAGCAAAACACATTTTACAAATCTGAGCATTAATCTGAATGCTGTGAAAAGTCATCAGAATTTAAGTCTCATAGACTTTTAGGTGGGTTTTATTTATTTTAACACTCATTTCATGCTTCTTTCGAGTTTAGAATTTGCTCATTTTTAGAGAACTGTTATGATTCATGCACAGTTTGTAATGTCTCATTGTGTCATAGTTGTTTTTCAACCATGCAGATATTAGCACATATAACTACAAACAAGACCAGCGTGTTACATATACTGATATATGAGCCTCCAAACACCCGGCTCATCAGCTTTGCTGTAGAAACTCTATACCTACATGTCTCAGCCTGTAGTTAGCAAGATCACGCAGGGTTATGAGGTTTATGTTCAAAACATTTCTAGTGTCTGAAGTTTTAACCCTTTGTCTTATTAAAGGACATATTTGCACCGATTATGAACCTCCTCAAAATCTATACAGATAAGCTTGCTGAATTAGTTTGACAGGCTATTCGAACTTTACGTTATTTTTGCAAATATGAGCAGTGTTTGGTCAGAGAAGAAAAAGCTGATGAAACAGTTATAACTCTTACTCCCAACTGGAATGTTTCAGCATTTCATGTCATTTGGCGACTGCGATTCTCCTGTGTTGAAGATTTATTTTGTGAAGTTACAACTTGATTTCTCAATTTCAAATGCCGAAGTCGCTGAACCCCAAACTGCACCTGACAGCTGTGTGATTGATGTGTGATACAGAAAATGCTGCACATAGACGTACCGAAGGTGTGTGTGTGTGTCTGTAAAAGGCAAAACTCTACTATAAAGTGCTATTAGTGGTCATCAAGAATGGTGAACTGCTAAATAAATACATATCATTTACAGGGCAGCCTCTAACCTATTTAGATGCAAGCAGTGTCTGACTTTCTCATAGAGAGAGAGTGGAAATAAAAATGAACAACATGACATCTCTCCTCTGACTGTCTGAATATTAATGCAATGTTTTGTTTATGTCTTGCAGGGTTCACTTGAAGATTTTCACTCAACAGTTTGAAAGAAAAGCGCTGCAGCTCCCCAACAGATAAAACTCCTGGTCGGGTGTGTTTTTGAGAGAGCTGGGAGACGTGTGGCTCTCTTTGATTAGTGCTGCATCTAAGTGGGCTCTGAAGAAAATGTAGGAAATGGTTAGGAGGAAAGTGAGGACAGAAACTATCATCCTGCAGCTGTGGTCTCACCCTTCTGTTTCTACGGTAAATCTTCAAAGAAGAGGAGAGAGAGAAAAGGAGAAGGGTCAGTAGTTTGACCAGGGGAAGGCTTCAGGCATTTACAGCACTGGAAGGACTGCCCGAGAGACTGGAAGGGGTGAGTGTGTGACCACAGAAGGAGAGAGACGGGGACTGACGGAGGAGCAAAGGTTTGGAGGAGGCGGAGGAGGAGGTCCAGGAGGGGTGGGAAAGGCCCTTCCCCATGGCTACTGACCCAGGAGAGCCCACAGGCACTGAGGACTCCTCAGAGAAACCTGATGGACAGAGGAAAGAGGACACGGAGCGGGAGGGCCGGGACAACCAACAGTGGGAGAGGACACAGAGCAACCCGTCAGACCTCTCCTCCGCCCAGACTCCAGGGAGGAGAGCGGCAGGAGTAGATGATGGAGGGATCCAAGGAGGAGGAGGAGGAGGACAAGGGGAAGCCAGCAAGGAGAGAGAGGAAACCATGCTCAAACCGATTTCATTCTACACACGCTCCTTGTCCGTCGACACTGGTCAGAAGCAGCTGAGGAGGGAGAAGCGTTTCTTCAGGAAGAGCGTTGAGGTTTGTGAGGAGGACGATGAGCCTGAGGTGACCCCTGAGGCTGCCCACAGTGCCCCGCAACTGGAGCTGCGTTCCTCCGACTCGGTCTTCACCAGCAGTGTCGAACAGCAGGGGGCTGATGCGACCTGTGCTGCGCTCTGCAACGACCCATCATGCGTCAGCTCCAGTCAGGAGCCTGGAAAGGATGTTCTTTCGTCCCTAGCCATCCAGAGGGGGAAGGAAAGGGACCGTGAGCTGGAGGAAGAGGCAGAGATGAAGGCTGTGGCCACCTCTCCTGGAGGAAGGTTCCTCAAGTTTGACATAGAACTGGGAAGAGGAGCCTTCAAAACAGTTTATAAAGGCCTGGACACCGAGACCTGGGTAGAGGTGGCTTGGTGTGAACTCCAGGTAAGACAAACTCTTTAATTGTGATTTCTGATCTAACTGGTATAATAAACGGAAAGATGAAATAAACCTCAAATTATCAATGCACATAAAGAATCCAGACAACGTGAGAGGTGAATGTAAATCTATGGAAACAAATAATATATAAAAATAGAGTGAACTTCAAACCCAGCGTTGTGCTTTGGAAGTGAATATCATTAGATGTGTCCCAGGAGCCCTTTCTCTCCAAATCGGGGAATCTCAGCACGTCGTGTGTTTGCTTTTCATACTGTGAGATGGCAGTTCAGTGGAGACAGGGGTGAAGAGGAGGAGCATCGCTTGTAGTTGAGTGACAACACAAAGTGAAAATGGAGGCTTTGCTTTTCTAGGGCTGTTATAAATAATAGAATTGTAGGCTGGGAGCACTTCTTGTTGTTGTAAGAGGATATCCTATTAGATACAGCATTTTCCTGCAATGGCCTGAATTCATTCATAAAATGTAAGGAGATTATTCACTTTAGGGGATTTTATTATTGAGACTGTGTGTTAGGTGAAGGGTTCAAATCCAGGAAAGGGTCTCCTCTTTAATGAGGATTAGGGTCTCCTCATTGCTCTTGAGAATAAAAATCTTGTTTTTACGTATGTTCTCTAAACTTGATTACTTTATATAGAAAATTGCTTTTAATCAAGCATATTGTGTCATTAATCAAGCAGTTGAACACACTGTGAAAGTAGAAGTTATTGTTCTGCCTACTCTTGCCCAGTGTAATGAGGTTTGAAATGGAAATATTCATCTGAAAAGGAAGCTTTGAAAAGGGAAGAACAAATGTGGGTGTAACAACAGCAAACATCTATGTCACGAACCCTCACATTATTGCAGTAGGAGGGAAATAATGCAATATGATGCATGTTTCATACCAGAGCACTGCCGTGGTCATTATGCTCGGACGTAAGGGGAAACATTGTTAAATGGTGCAGATTCAACATGTGGTGGGAGACAGACTTGTGGAGGAGAGAAGAAACGCATCCCTCTGACTCTTGGCCCCACAATAGAGAGCAGTGTTATGCTAAGCCCTCTGATTTGACTGCTGGCTTTGTGTGAGAAAAGTCAGTCATGTGTTTGGTTTGCAGCTAATTCCCAAAACAAGAGCCTTGGCTAATCCTTGAGACCGGCCTCTCTCTGTTGGACTAACAAGCAGCAGGCATGTCCCCAACACCTTTTCTGGTTTTACTCCAGCACGTAGTGAATCAGCCTCACATCAGCAGTCGGGCTCTGGTGACGGTATCTCATATTGCCAAGGATCCCCCAGCAGACTCTTTCAACTGTGCTGCATTTAGCCTTGACCCAGGAGTGTGAGCAAACCTAAGCTGGTAAAAAAGACAAATGTAAAAAGTGAAACAAGATTAGGCTTAAGCTGATTGTCGCACACATATTGCAACTGCGATATCCAATTTTCTCTCCACAAATGCATTGGGTCAAACTAAATCCCACGATTTCTACTTGTTATCGCATTAGCAATTATGTAGCACGAGGACATTAATGGAAAATCAATCCGCGACGTCAATTAGTAAAACTCTGTGCATATTTTAGTGTGTAATTATATTTCCTTACAAAAACAAAGGCACACGAAACAGGACAAGAGCAACAAGAAGTGCGTGCTAGAAAGAAAAGAGACACAGGGGTTGAAGGTGAGGGAGACACAGAGAGAGACGATGAGCCAAACAGAAGATTACCGAGGCATCCCTCCTGCTGAGCAATCGTTTCGCTAATGCTAAGTTACCACATGCAGGGAAGACACATTAACAAACATACACCCACACACACACACACACACACACACACACACACACACATGCGCGCGCGCGCGCGCGCGCGCACACACACACACACAGACAGAGCAAAGTGGCTTGGTCACACACCTATTGATAGATCCAGTGCAGGAATCTTGTCAGTCCGGTCGCTTGATCTGTACTTCCTCTTCCACTTTACCAAAGCTTTTACATAAGATGGAGGATAGTGATCAGAACATGAACAATAGGATGTAATTAGCTTGCTGTGTTAATAATGATAGAATTGATGCAAGCACTAATTTGTAATTTATAATGACTGGCAGTTTTTATAAGCCAGTGCTTGTGGATGAATCTCAGTTAAGGGTTAAGATCTTGTCTACTTTTACCTCCCCCGAGGAGGTTATTTATACACCCCTGTCCGTTTGTTTGTTCCTTTTTATGTTACTTTCTATTTTAAGATCACGCAGAAAGGACTTAATCGATTTCCACGAAATTTGGTGGAAGGATGTGACTTGGTTCAGGAAGAAGACATTAACTGTTGCTGCCGATCCAGATCACGGGGCGGATTTTTAAAAATCACTTTATTTAATACTGCAAGACCATTATTCAACAGTTTTCCCAAGAAACAATTAATGCTTCTCAAAGAAAAAGATCAGGCACACTTAGGGAACTGATATACTGATATATGTACTCTAACTGCCATTCTTGTTGTAATTGTTGTGAAAGACACAACAAATGAAATTCTTTTGATTCTGAAAAAACAGTCGAGTTAAAAAGGCGGGTCATATTATTCAAACCGCAGACACAGACGACCTGTCCACGTTCCATAACGATACAGGATGATGTGCAACATACAGCCAATAACCGTTTGATGGTTTTGACGCTATCCCCACTCTCCTGTGAGACTGCAGCCTGGGAGCACCTAGTTCCTCTCTTCATGTGTCCAAATAGAGAGGAAGCCAGGGGATTAGCTGTCCGAATGGAGCTTGAAAGAATGGGTAGTTAAAGTTCACAGTGCGGAGTCTGAGAACACCACCTCTCTTCCTTTCGCCCCCTTTCCCGGGGAATTCCACACCTAAAAGGGCAGGGCCATATCTCTCCTGCTGGCTCCTTACCATCCATCACTCAAAGTAGATGTGTTTGTATGTCTTGTGTGTATGTATTATATTTCTGTGTTGCCGCCTGTCCGTCTGTGTCAACATGACACTGTATGCCCACCACCCTTTCTCTCTCTCTCTCTCTCTCTCTCTCTCTCTCTCTCTCTCTCTCTCTCTCTCTCTCTCTCTCTCTCTCTCTCTCTCTCTCTCTCTCCATCTCTCCTCCATCACTTTTTGTCTGTGTGAGTGAGCATGCAGAGTGATCCAGGGAGTTAATTACAGTGGGTGCCTGTCCGGCGGGAACAAAAACCTTGCACAGACAGCACAACTCGGGCGGCAGAAATCAGACTGGTTCAACCCAGTCATCCCAGACCCTCCCGGCCCAGCCCGGCCCAGCCCGGCTCATCCCGGCTCACACTCACAGGACTATAAGCACAAGAGCGGCATTCAGATCTGAATAACTAAAGTGCAGAAGGTTGCAATGACGATTACCACCTTAAATACTTAAAATATAATCTTCCAGCTTTTTAGTTTTTATCTGCAGGTAAATGTCAGCGTAGGATACAGACTGGTACAAACACCATGCAGTGCTTCTCAGTGGCAACACTGATCCTTAAGTAGAGCACCTGACACCTCGAGCACCTGACACTTCAAAGAGTTGTATTAATATTAGATTTCACCTCTGACAGAGTTGAGACCACTTGTTACCCTGTATAAAGTTGAGACCCCCCAGTTTGACAGCTGACATGATAATTAAGCCATTCACAAAATTGCGACAGAATCTCTGGCTAGGCCATCTGTCTGCCACATGTAAGAACTAATAGATGTTTAGAGAACTTTATTAGCTTTAAGTCTTTAAACAAGAATTTTTTTCCCCAGTCATAATTCCTTGGTTGAAACAACAACATCAGTCAAGGAAGGAGTGGGAGATTAACTTGATTACTTCTCCTAATGAAATACCAGTTGGCTTAGGCCAGGAAAAGCAGAGGCGGACTATTTATGGCTGCCTAAAATTAGTAGAGGCCACATTGAATCGGACCTAGAGCTGAACTGACTAGACCCGGATGGAATTGATCCAACCAAACTGACCAGACGCATGTTCAACTAGGGCACTAACAGTTGGCAAGTGTCCCTCGGGCTGTGTCCTCCCACCACCACGTTCATTACCCAACCGCTAACAGAGATTCAATTGCTGTTGAATGTTTGAAACATTGACCACACAACACACAAGCATTAACTGTATAGCCTAATCAGAATTCAATACATTATGAGCACTTGGGATGTGATTATCATCTGAGCCCTCTGAAGCGCCTTTTAGGATATTTGCAAAGTGGAACTGGTATCCTCTAATTTGTGTCCATGTAAAAAACTTTGTATTCAGACTTTTACTGACTTGGTTTCCATGGTTTCTTGGACCTACCATAGCTCAGATGTTGCTTATATTCTAGACAGAGCTACATTAAAGCATCGAAGTTGCCTCGACCTCCGTTCAACACAGGCGCCGCAGCTATAAAACGTACACCCACCTAAAAGAAATTGCTTGTGTATTGTATTGGTTACCTGGATCTATAGAGTTTGGTGAACTTGGCCCACTGGCCTGAGGTTTTAATCCCACATGCAGGCCAGCCCTTTTCCAGCTATCTATCTTGTTAGTCTGAGCTGATGTAGCTTACGGTAATCTAATCCTAGCCACTCGCTACCTCGGATTTTCAAGCACTGACATGCTTACACCGACACTGTAGGGCAACAAATGCTACATACACCCTCATAGAAGGTCAAATATCCATCGAAAGCAAGAATAATCCTCCCCTTCATGTTGATAGAGATCTGAACCAAACTTATTTATCCCACTGCAGCTGAGGCACACTCCTCCTTTAAAGAGAAATGACATCTTATGGAGTTAGATGATATTTGATACTTATGCATGTGTTTGCCAGAATAGACATTTTAGCACTCACATGCTTTGGTCCTCGTGACCCCATGTTACCATGTACCAAATGTGCTTGGTAAGCCATATCCTGCCTATTTCACCCTGTGTTTTATGAGGCTACTTAACCTACAACTTGACCTCCTGCTTTACCAGATGTCAGATCCAAAAACATCTCACAGCACATAACCAGGACTTAGCTGTAACTCTGTCCAAGTAGCAGCACTAAGAACCTTTCACAGGCTTCCATGTAACAGCAGCCTTGCATGACCTAACTGACGATATGCTGGTGTGGGCAAAATAGCAGGAACACCCAAAATATAATGTAATCAATTACAACAATTACAAATATCCTACAATTCAAACTATAAAATGTATAATGTTCAGAATTGTATCAAAAGGGTGTTTCTGTTTTGTATGAGATATCTGATGTTTCGAGGGGTTTGTAATTTGTCCACAATATGTAGCTGTATTAAAAATATGAATAAAATCAATTAGCTTAATGCATTATCATCCAACAGTTCAACAAACTAGAAAGCTCCAACTAAACAGACACTCGGAGAGACCACAGACCTCCACCGAGGATGACTGGCCACTTTGTCACCATATTATATTTTCTGTTTGCAGGTAAAACCCATTCTCTGATAAAGCTGAAAGGGATATAGGTTACTCTACAGTAACTTTGATTCACAAAATCCAAATAATCATCAGGATCCACACCAAATTTGATCTGTCCATAGATATTAGCAATACATATGTCTGGTTGTTTTCATACATTTTTTCATCAAGATTTCTACTTTGTGAGAAATTCACAAAAATGTAAAAAAAAAAAATCAGAAAGAAGAAGAAAGTGATCCAGATCTACACAACAGTTGAATGGGTTATTTCCTATCACATACAGCATCCTTCCACCAAGTTTTGTGAAAATCCCTCACTTTTTCTTGTTTTACACAAAACAAGAAAAAAAAACATACAAACCAACAAAAAAAAAACAGGCAGGGGTGAAAACTGGTGGTAAAAATTGACATATATTTGAAGCAGCATCTATCATCATCTTCTTGGATCGCATCAAACTTTCCACCTCTGTTGAATAAATAAAACTTTACGTTTTTGTCTTTGCAGAGGCTCATATGGACATGAAAATATGTACATTAGTTCACACTGCGTGGTTGAACAGGAAGTGGTTCATTGCAAATCCAGCAAATGCATGTGAGCGCTAAACCCTCACTGGTTGTTTATCATCTTAATGGCAGTTGTCCACCCACTCTGCCTAGAGCCAAGTGCATATAGAGTCATATGTACAGTCACAGTATTCGTCTGGATGCCAGTCCGTAATTCAGCCAAGTCACTAATTTACAATAACTAACAATCATTTTGGCATCTACATACTTATATTTATAATTTATTATTATTATTCTTTCATCATACTGCTTTGTGTTTATAATATTATTTGTTAAAGTTGCAGCAGTTCAGAATGGCTGTGGCTGATTTAAAGGAGGAAAGACCAGACAAGTCACATCAGAGCTGTGACATATTTTTGTATTCCTTTCTTGCTTCTTAATTATCTAAGTGTCTTTTCTGTCCCGCTTTCTGTTGTGGTTGTTATGTCCCATTTTGTTTTGTCAGATTTGTGTCTTTGTCTTTGCTGTTATACCAACAGGACTGATATATTTACAGCTTCAGTTTAATACCATCATTCCCTGGAGTTAATTGAGTAGTATTCATTAATCACAGCTGTCGGAGGGAGCGGAGCCTCCTTTAACAGCAGTAATTGTACTTCATTGGGTGTATTTAGTAGTCTTGGCAATGGGAAGAGGGCTGTGACTGTTGACGGCAGAGATGCAGTTGTCGGGCCGGTTGTCTGTGCGAATGTGGGTGTGTATGTGCATGCGTTTGGGTATGTTTGCAGTGGGGAGTAAGTTTGGGTGAGTCTGTCTAGACACAATCTCACTAACTGAACTCTTTGTGACCCTTGGTGCCCCAAAGGCTGTCTGATACGACACTCAGTGCAGCGGGAGACACAATAGACGCTGAGAAGGCAGCAGACAGGGACACGGAGGCAGCGCTCTGCCTCACACCGTGCCAGACGGACGGTGATGCAGAGCGATGCTCCGACTGTGCAGTGAGACAGAGGCAGCACTTCATGACAAAACAAACCACATCAGGATACTTGCTAGATCGACAGGCAGCATTTAAACTATAAGCAGAAAAAGACACACCCACAAGAACCTCAGAATGCATGCACGTAATAACCTGATGCAGTTGGCACAGTGAAAGTATGAGGGCAGGTAGAAACTGGGCAACTTATTCTTAGCCATGATAGTGTGGAGGACGAGCGTCCTTTCTGTTGATGCTTCCTCGCTCTTGAGAAGGGAGGTGTGGAGATATAGTCCACCAGTACTTCCAGAAAAGGACACGGAGCCATGTATAGACACAGAGAGCAGAAGATAAAACACAAGCACAGGGAGGAAGAGAAGCAGAGGCCCAGACAGGAAGCCAAAGCTACAATAAAAACATATAGCACATATATGTAGATAGAGGCAGTTGCAGGGAATATGTATTACATGAAAATCGGTTTATCTACAAACAAACGTCTGCAGTACACCACCTCCCTTTGGGGAGTTACGTGCAATGCAAAAGGCTCAACATCAATGCAATCGATCAATGGAAAGCCAGTGTTATGACGACACTATTATAGTGAGGTTTTGCTTGTGACACAACAGTGGCTGCCATTTGACTAATATGGACAGATATTAAGTCCGACTTGCTTTGTTTTTGCTTTCCTAATAATTTGCTTTTAAATATATAGTTACCTTAAGGATAAATGTTGTTAAATACAGCTCCCTGACCATGAAGTCTTTAACATTATTCAGCGCCATCGAATAATTATCCCCTCGACTAGCAGGTCACAAGGTCAACAAAGGTCAAAAGACCTGAGATTTTTTGTTTTCTGTACACATGGAAAAAGCAGGTAAAGCAGTTGCTCGGGACAAATCTAAAAATACACAGTGACCTAATTGAGCAAGTCGGGACTGCAGGATCCTTTTATTATCTCCATCGTGTTTTATTCTTATCACCATCATATCACATGCTTATTCATAAACTCTGTTTCCTATTGAATTTATATTTAGTTAATTTGAAGATATGACACATTTTTATCTAAGCATAGCAGTTGTTACAGAACCCTGAAAAATAGCAGAGAAATAACAGACATAATACAGGAGGTGAATTATTTTCACACTACAGAGCGCCTTCCATATATATATATATATATATATATATATATATATATATATATATGACATGCATAAGTGCAGCTCTTATAAATAACCTATGCACCAGTGTTTAACAGAGGGATTATTGAATGGCACTCCCAGTTCCTGAGGGATGCCGCTCGTGCCGGTGAATTGGATTTCTGCTGTGTCCATTCTTTCCGCCATACTGGGGATCTGTGGCAGATGCAGTAAAATGTGTTTTATAGAGCTATGGTTAGGGTGTTGTCTCAGCATTGCTGCTATCTGTATGTTGCCAGTACCATCTAGTGGCAGCAGGTGTTAGTGCCATCATGGCTGTGGGATGTCAGGTGGCTGATGTTCTGGGGGACAGAATCATGTGGCAGAGGTTTTGTGATGTGGGTAGTTCACAAACTTGGCATTTAACCTGGTTTTTATCTCTCACCTCAGGACCGCAAACTGACCAAGGCGGAGCAGCAGCGCTTCAAGGAGGAGGCCGAGATGCTGAAGGGGCTTCAGCACCCCAACATTGTCCGCTTCTATGATTCCTGGGAGTCTGGGCTGCGCGGCAAGAAGTGCATCGTTCTGGTCACTGAACTCATGACTTCAGGAACACTCAAAACGTAAGTGCAACCTCCTCAGTTTTGTTCATCTTCCCTCATTGACAGCTCACTTTTATTTGATAATTTAATTGAGTTTGTTTGTCATTTTCTTAAAAATAACCCTTGAGCCATAGTATCTGACTGACATAAACTCCTTTAATCACACTTTAGTTTCCTGTATTTACCAGATCCTAGCACCCGTTGTAGGAAAATGTCACCAACAGGTGGTAGCTCTGTACTCTTAATAGTAATTGTATCTGTAATGAGGGCTTTAAAATAACTAAAATAATGACATCATCTAAACATTTACCTTTACTGGAAAAACATTTTTTGATGTATGGTATACATCATTATTATTATTATACTCCCTATAAAACAAAAAAAGAAAATAACATGGCTTCAGATTTTCTTTTCACTTTGATATGTTATATTAAATATATTTTGGAAAAAACTGTAAATGATGAACAATATAATGTAATCAAAGTGAAGATCCATGACCAGTTATCATGATGCAGTGTTTATCGTTGGTTGATCACATTATTCCCTCTGATTCGAACAGTTTTTGCTCTCTGCACAGGTACCTTAAGCGCTTTAAGGTGATGAAACCCAAGGTCCTGAGGAGTTGGTGCAGGCAAATTCTGAAGGGCCTTCACTTCCTTCACACCAGGACTCCTCCCATCGTCCACCGGGATCTCAAATGTGACAACATCTTCATAACGGGCCCCACAGGATCAGTCAAGATAGGTGACCTCGGACTGGCCACTCTGATGAGGACCTCCTTTGCCAAGAGTGTCATAGGTAGGTGACATAAGAAAATCAATCACTTCGGAGAGCAATGCCAGGCATAAAGTCGCTGCACCAGCAAACAGAGTCAGGGCCTATTAAAGTAGGTTTCTCTGAATTCAGCACAGTACAGATGTTTACAGTGGGCCTGGGAGTATAGAAGAAGTCACTCTAAATTCCATGTGGGTAGCACTTACTGTAAACAGAAACCACTAATGAGATGTTAGCTCTGTGAGCCAACTTAAGCAGTGCCCCGTAAGTTCCATTTAGTTCAATAAAGTTTTAAATCAGGAAGCAAGAGCAGCCGACAGGAAGCGTCAACTGAGATTCAAGTTATCTTTCCACTTTGGGTAATTTCCGCTCTGCGAACAGTGACAGTGAATACAGAATGTAAACAGTCCTGGTGGTGTGTAGCTGTTCTGCTTGTTATTGACTGTGAAAAACCGTCTGAACAGGAACGCCTGAGTTCATGGCTCCAGAGATGTATGAGGAGCACTATGATGAGTCTGTGGATGTTTACGCCTTTGGGATGTGCATGCTGGAGATGGCGACGTCAGAGTATCCCTACTCTGAGTGCCAAAACGCAGCTCAGATCTATCGCAAAGTCACAAGCGTGAGTGTCTTTAACTGAATCACTCAGCACATCTGTGGTAATGACACATGTAGACCCAATTCTTTTGTATATTTTTTATCATAATTTAAATGTGATCCCAATTATCGGACTACATGATTAAGTTGTTGAATACAACTACTTTCCGTTCGATTTCTCTACAGGGTATAAAGCCAGCCAGCTTTGATAAAGTGAACGAACCAGAGATAAAAGAGATCATCGAATGCTGCATTCGTCAGAACAAGAGCCAGCGGTAAGCAGGTTTTCTTTTCATTACATGACGTGTCGCACTGTCTTTCTCACAGTTCCTGAGCAAGTCTTCTTCAAACATCCCTGTTTCACCTTCACTTGACAGACTCTCCATCAGAGACCTCCTGAACCATTCGTTCTTCGGGGAGGACACGGGGGTCCGGGTGGAGCTGGCAGAGGAGGACACAGGCACCCAGGACTGTTTGGCTCTCCGGATTTGGGTTGAAGACCCGAAGAAGCTCAAGGGGAAGCACAAAGACAATGAGGCCATTGAGTTCGGCTATGACCTGGAGAATGATAGTGCTGAGGAGGTGGCTCTAGAGATGGTGAGACGCTAGGACAGTGCATGCCTGAGGGGGGAGATGTGGCTTCATGGGTTTCTTAAATGCCTTAAAGCTTAAAATAAGGTCAATTGAGGGAAATCCTTCAGGTCATTTATAAGCCATTTCAAGGTATTTATGAGTGAATGAATGAAATCTCTCTCCCTTACTATCTCTCTCCAGGTGAAGTCCGGTTTCTTCCACGAGAGCGACGCCAAAGTGGTGGGAAAATCCATACGGGATCGAGTGAGTCAGATCAAAAAGTCGCGGGAGCGTCGACAACAGCAGCAGCTCCTCCTGCAGAACCAAGGCCTTGAGGAAAGGAGAGACTCCACTCTCACCTCCCACACCTTTTCTCATCCACCCTGCTCCTCCACACTGGGGCCAGGGGCAGCTGGACAAACAGGAGGAGGAGGAGGGCAGGAGTTGGAGGAGCGGCCTGAAGTGGACCAACATGTCAGACAGCAGCATATATTCAGTGGGACAACCCTTGGTCTGCCAGGTACATTATGCACCTCCATTATATGTGACACACACCAGGAGCTTATTTGAAAGGTGGACTATGAATGAATTGGACATTACTATGATAAAACATGGTGGAAGCTCAAGACTATAAAATACTTAATGAATATTATTAGCTGGAAGGGTGTGTGTTGTTTGAGTTTTTACATTCTTTCTTGTTCTTTTGTAATCATCTTCTACCCAGAAGGTGAGAGCATTGGATCGGCCAGTTGTGAATCGCATGCAAGTGGACAGAGCCAGGCGTACTCTCAGCAAGGGGACTCATACACCCACCCCCAAACGGCGGTCCCCCTCACAGCATCTGTACGTCGACATGTTGTTTTGACCTCCTTCATGAACCGTTTCTTGCAGATTAATTGCTTTACTGTTTGCAATCATTGTAATGATGGATCACATTGTTCATTTACCCTCAGACGCTCCCCACTGGTGAGAGTGGAAACTTTACCGGTGTGCCACTTGGTCAGAGTGTTGGTATGTCCGCCATGCCCATAGGCCAAAGTGGAGGGGGGCCTGTTGGTCAGACTTTTCTTCAGCCCACTACCATGGTTCCACAGGTATCACAAAGTGTACCACAACAATATTTCCAGGTGAAAGGAGTGATAATACTAACTTTAATGAAAAAAAAAAACATGTCTGCATTGGGAGTACAACATTTAACATTACTTTAAATGCAAGCCAATCTGTGACTGTGCTATTCTGTCATATTTTGTGCTTTTCCCTGAATAACTTTTTACCAAACCACAAATCATCCTCATTTTCCTATGAAACTGACCATCTGATTATGCTCTGTACAGGGTTTCCCCCAGGAAATTGTGTAGCAGAGATTTTGACTCAACAATAGTGACTGATCCATTGTACAGTCTTGCTGTATGAAATAGTGCCTAACTAGCTATTCTCATTTAAGCTGACGTTTAAAGTTCTGCCTGTAGATTAAAGTAAAATTAGTTTACTTGGTCCATATGTGTTTAAGGCGAGGCGCGCTACCTCTGCTATAGACCACTGTGGGAAACCCTGCTGTATTAAAGTATATGTGCTGTTAATTTATGTCCCTTGCCAAAGCTTATTCTTACCTGTTTTCTAATATTTTCTTTTCCCTTTCAACACCAATCATCAATCTTTCATTACCACTGAGTAGTCACAAACATTTTCATCAGAGACATTTCAAACTGCCACTCCCCACGGCTCAATACTCCCCTCTCACTCATTCATACCCCCTGTTTCCCAACAAGCACCCATTAATATTGTCACTACACCCATGTCCGTCACTGATCCTGCTGGACAAGCAGGTAGCATTGTGCCCCCTGCTCAGCAGACCCAGCCCCCTGCCACTCCCATGCAGTTCACTGACATCATTCCCCAGGCAGCACCCCAGCAAACGCAACCTCTCATGATCCCTCAGCAGACCATTGTCCAACAACAACAGATTGGGATGGATCCACAGACCTCCACCCTTCAGCAACCACAACAGCAAATGGAGGCCCATGCCACTGTGCTCGAACAACAAGTCAGTGCCCCTCAGCAACCCACGGAACAGCAGCAGAGCCTCGCAGCTACAACTGTACATCAACAGGAGCCTCAGCAGCAGATCTATGCGCAGCAACCGATTCCACCTGTCCAGCCAGCTCTTCATCAGCAAGTGTTGCCCACACAAACAGGTATGGATCAGCGAGCTATGTCGATACCGCAGGCAGGAGAGCAACCTCAGACTTTTAAACAGCAACCACTAGAGGATCCTAACGACCAGAACACGATACAATCTCAACTACAACAACAGCTTCAGCAACAGCAATCTCTGTTACAGCAGCAGCAGCAACATCAGCAACAATTTTTACTGATTGAGCAACATCAGCTCTATGTCCAACAACAGCTTGATCAGCAGCAACAAGCACTGCTACAGCAGCAGCAGCTTTTTCAACAACAACCACAACAACCGCTTTTGCAACAGCAATTGGAGCCGCAGCCTCTTCCACAGCAGCAGCAGCAGCAGCAGCAGCAGCAGCAACATCAGCAGCAGCAACATCAGCAGCAGCAGCAGCAGCATCAACAGCAGCAGCAACATCAGCAGCAGCAGCAGCAACAGCAGCAGCAGCAACATCAACAGCAGCAGCAGCAGCAACATCAACAGCAGCAGCAGCAGCAACATCAACAGCAGCAGCAGCAGCAGCAGCAGCAGCAGCAGCAGCAGCAGAGCCAATTATATCAGCAAATCGGACAACACCAAGCCGCATCGCAAAATGAACTGGAGAAGCAGCACCAAAGTGGACAACAGCAGCACAACATTGCATTACAGCAGCAGCAGACTCAACAGCAAACAGAGCAACAACTCCAGCAGCATGCCTTACTCCGACAAATGGAACAGCAACAGCAACAGGCACTAATACAGCAGCATTTGCAAAGGAGCGCTATGTTACAACAACAGCAGCAGCTACAACAGAATGCTCAGCTCCAGCAACAGGAGCAGCAACAAGTGCAACTCAAGCAGCAGATAGAGCAGCAGCAGCAGCAGCAGCAAGCTCTGCTGCAGAAACAGTTAGAACAGCAGCGTCAGCAACAAGTCCTGCTACAACAACAGGCAGAGAGATTACAGCAGCATGCCCTCATACAACAACAAAGTCAAGAGCAGCAGCAGCAACAGCAGGCAGCAGTCATTCAGCTTCAGCAAACTGAGATACAGGAGAGTGTCTCTTTTCCACAAAGTAACAGCGAGCAGCAGATTCAGCAGCAATCAACTGATATACAGCCTGTGTGTATCCCACAAATGAACACCGCTCAGTTTACACCTCATACTACTCTCACACAGCAGGCGATAGAGCAGCAGCAGCAGCAAGCAGTATTGATCCAGCAGCAAAAGGCATTTATTACCCAGCCGCAGAACCATCCCTCTGTTATGGAACCTCATATTCCAGTCGGCACTGAGGTGATTCAGCACCAAACCCAATCTATCTCACAGGCCCAGGTCCCCATGGCCATCCAGACTACGCAGATCCCTCTCCAGACAACTGCTGTTGCTCAAGTTTTCACCCAGCAAAGACAAAATGAGGCTCATCCCCAGAACCAGGGCCAGGTACCAGTCCACTTCTTAGCCCAGTCTGCAGCCCAAGCAACTCAGGCTATGGCTGAGGCTCATGTACCTCCTCCAGCAGCAATGATCCAGGGACAGAATCAAATCATCCAGACCCAGCAAATTCCTTTACAGACAAGTTACCCAGGACCTGTCACTTCCACACAGAGCCAAGTAACTGCTCTGCCATTAATCCAGACTCAGCGCTTGCACCAAACAATTACTCAGTCCCAGCAGCCACATGGCCAAGGCCCAACTGTTAACACTCAGATGATGGACCAACACAGCCAAGCTGCTGTCCAGCCTCCAGCTGCGTTTGCTTCAATTCCCAGTCAAATCCAGCATGAGTCTCTTGTTCAGCAAAATGCTCAGATGCCAGGGCTCATGCAGCCCCAGCCCCAGCTCCAGCAACGTCAAGACCAGCCAGCTGGCCAGGTGCATGCTCAGACTGCCGCTGGCCTTTTGACCTCTCAGTGTGTCACTCAGCTTACCCACCAAGCCATGCCATCTGCACACCAGGATGTATCTCAAATTACACAACAGCAACAGCAGCAGCAACCAGTACTCCAATATCAGCAGATCATTCTGTCTCCTGGCTCAGCCGCTGTTGGGACCAAGACAGATCTCGGTTCCGCAGTTGACCCTGCGAACTTTGCTTCCCCTCCTTATCCTGTGCAGCAGGCTGGACAAGGCTATGTTCCAGGCCAAGTTGTTCAGGATCCGCAGCAGCAGACCTTTGGAAGCACCACTGACCCTTCATTCATTCAGGCCCTCTCCCAGCCTGTCCTGCCCCAGTCGACTGAGCAATACCAGCAGCAGCTGCAGAAGCTTCCTCATGTGCATCAACCTCTTGCTCAACCTCCTCCACAATCTCAGTTGCTGGCACAGCCCATTGCTACCCCTATCCAGCAACCAGTTCCTGTGACGGTGGCCCATCATCCTGCACAGACAGTCTCCAGTAATGTGGCTGAACCTCAGTCTAAGAACCGGACCCTTCCCCTCTATAGTCATCTAGTGACAAGCGCCACTTCGTCTCCACAGCACCAGGCCAACCAGATGCTGCCAGCTCACACACACACACAAACCAGCTACCAGGCCCAAATACACTCCAAGACACAGACACACACTCAGATACAGTCTCATTATCACACTCAGACACAGGCTCATTCTCGGACACAGGCTCATTATCACACTCAGACACACACTGACACACGCAACGCTGAACAACCTGTTCTGCCCAGCGCTGTCTTTCCTGCACAACAAATGCCCCCCAGTCCGTCTCATACCTCATGTCCCCCAACAACACTACCATCTCTCATATCCCACTATCCTGCTGCTGCCCCTGCTCCAGAGCTGCCTACATCTCCGCCAGCGGCTCAGGTAACCTTCCCAAGGCAGGCCGCCGACTTTATCCCCACTTCCCCTCCGCCTGCCGCTACTCTACAATCGCTTGATTCTAATGCCCCCAAACCCTCCCAAGCCTCGCTGCAAGATTGTGACCTTTCCCTGCTAGGCAATGCTCAGGTACAGGAAGTTTACTGTATTCAAACAGTTATTTTACTTTGCTAACATGTGGGCAGAATTAATGATAATACCAATATCTAATCATTTGAAAATTGTTTTGATTTTATCTTTTTGATTTAAACTAACAAGTTTTCATGTAGATTTATTGAACAGTTTCCTTGTGTTTGAATGTCATAATATCCATTATTACATTATCGTGTTAGGTGTGCTCTCTTTTTCATGTCTGCATTCATGTTATTCTACAGGATGGCCCATACCTGTCAAGTATACAACATCATTCTTCTGCAGGGTATGTCTGATATCATTACTTCCATTACTGCTCCTATTCAACATTAATAGTTGGTGTGTAAAAGTCATGCAGCATGTCCACCAGTCAAGACTTTATTTTATAAGCCTGAATACCTTGTATTGATGTAAAATAAATGTATTTAATTAATCAGTAAATTGTAAATTATTGCTACTAAGTAAATAAATTGTACAGTATTGATGATGAACCTAGAGAAAAAAATTCTGAATCAAACACATGTATGAAGCTGATCTTTAAAGATAAAGTAAACTGGTCACTTAATTGACAAAATGCGGAAACCTGAAGACAAGCCAAAAGTAGTGTAGAACAAGGGCAGGATTCCAAAGATGAAAGTACCAATCTTGTCAAAATCTGCTTGAGATCTCCTCCAAGTACAGAGGGCGACTCTTTCAAGGGAAAATTTGCCCTGAACTGTAACTTTACTCCCATGATTATTCACTTCTTTTTGTACAGATATAGGGGAAGTGGCAGCTGATTTCGAAAACAGTATTTAGTCAGTGTCTTGATCTACAAATGGTTATTTACATGAAGATGTAACAGGCCTGCTGCCTTACCACCCACAGGTATGTTCCAGCTAATGGAGAGGAAACTCTTCAGTTCTTGGCCAATGGTAAATTAGAGAAATTGAAAACTCAGAGAAGAGCTTCCGGTCAGAGGCCTGAAAAAGTTTCACGTCAGTTTCAACTGAGCATGCTCCAGGTGATAAAACAGCAACAAACAGCCAAATATATTCATGTATTCCAATATAGTTTTTAAAAGATGAGTCCATAATGTTAATTTGTCTTGTCCTCTGTAGGTGTCCAGCAGTGGGGACAATATGGTGGAATGCCAGTTGGAGACCCATAGCAACAAGATGGTGACATACAAGTTTGACATTGAAGGGGATGCACCTGAGGACATAGCAGATTACATGGTGAACTGCTCATGTGCTGCCATAGGCTGTGTTGGTTAGTGTCACGTGTCATTCAATGTCTTGTAAGTTCTGTTTGTTTTTTACTTTCTTCATAGGTGGAGGAGGACTTTGTTCTGGATGTGGAGAAAGAGCAATTTGTTGAGGAGCTTAGAACAATAGTTAAGAAAGCCCACGAATTTCTTCAAACCCATTCGCAGGTATGTTGTTTTCAAAATTCCCATCACCTTCTCTCCTTTTAAATGTTTTGTTATGATTGATTATAATACTGTTGAGAACATAAGAACAGTTATAATGATAACTTGATTGATGATTGGGAATTTATCTCCTAAGACTGGATCGACTGAGCAGCTTCATGTGGGCACCCCAACCAACAGTAAGTTATTTTATATAAGTGTACTATTCACAAAAGATTACAGTGTAAGGAAATGCTATGCTTACCAAGGCTCAACTTTTAATAAGTAGTGACCTAACCTTTTCTTATTTTTTCAGCGGACTCAGCGCCCCATTCCTCCCCAGTGGGCCGCTGGCGGTTTTTTATCAACCAAACCATCCGCCATAGAGACTCCCTTTCCAGCCAAGGAGCAGATACACCACTGTCAACTACAGAAAGAAGGATTGCCCTGTCTCCTCAAACAGAGAAAGGTGAGCTCTACCAAGGTGTTTGTGCCGTGGCTTATTAACATGACTGAGCTGCATAACAGAAACTAACCATCTGTTACTCTCTGTGGCTGCAGAAAGTGAAGGATTCCAAAGTCTGGAGTCCTTGACTGGAAGGGCCTCTCCCCCCTGCCCCACCCTTTCTGCTACCTCCCCACCAGTCTCCACTGTCTCAGCTCCTGCCTCCATAACCCCCCCAGTCACCACAACCCATGCTCCCCTCACCACTGCCTCTGAAAGCATCTCTGCACCAGCCTCCACTCTGCAAGCCTCTGTCCCTGTCACTGCTTCAGGTGGTCTCGAACTGACAGTCCTCCCCTCAGCTTCTGCTGACCAGATTTCCAGTGCTCCATCATCCATAGTAATACCTGCTGCTTCTAACCTCCCCACCTTGTCCACTGCTCCTTCTGTTGTGTCTCACGCACCCACCGCCGTTCTTCCTGACATCCTCACTTCTCCTGGAACAAGTGGTTGTACCACTGGGGGTCAAACTATAGGGGACGCAGTGTTAACCGCTCCAAGGTCATGTGTGTCCGCAGTGGACCAGTCCTCAACCTCTTTTAATTCCCCCCCTCCGGCTACTGCACTGACCTCTTCAGCAGGAAGCCAAGCTGGCACGGAGCAACAGCAGACACTTGCCCAGTTGGCCAAACCAGTCCAACAACAACCACAGCTACTGTTGCAGCAGCAAATACCAGTAGTTCCACAGCAACTTCATACAATGCAGCTTGAACTGCAGGTACAGCCGATCCAGCGTGCAACACCACAACAGCAAACACAACATCAAGAACAAATTCAGCTGCAGCAGTCTATCCAGCACTTGCAGCAGCAGCAGCTCGTGCAGAAACAAACCCCACTTCAACAACAGGTGACTGAGATGCAGGCGTTGCCTCAGCCAGGTCACCCAGAGGTGTTACAACAGTCTGTCCCTCTGCAGCAGTGTGTGCCCCCAGGGCCCCAACCGCAGACCCAACAGCCCCTTTTCCAACAGCAAACAGCACAGTGTGCTCCACAGCTGCTGCAGCAGCCTCAGTTACAGCAGCTACCTCAGCAGATCATGGCACCACTTGCTGCTGCAGTGCCGCAACAGCAGGCCCACATTGATCTACTGCAGCAGCAACAGTTAAACTTGCAACAGACAATACAATTACAGCAACAGCAGTTACAGCAGCAGCAGCTGTTTATGGACGCTGTGGCTTTAAAGTCAGATCAAGACCAAATGTTGCCCCTGTCAATAAATCAACAGTTTCTTCAACAACAGGCGCCACTAAAAGTTGGCTTTGTACCGCAACAGCAGATTCCACCGCAAACCCAAATCTCTGCTGACCTGGCACAACAAAGTATTCAGTCCCAGACACAGCCAAAACATGTTGAGCAACAACAGGATGTTAAAGCTGTGGACACACCCCAGAAACAGCAGCAGTTTCCTGTGCAGAAGCAGACGTCAGAGTCAGAGATGTCCACAGGGGAGACGAGTGTCACAGAGGACACAGGCAGCTACTCTGCCCATTTCCACCCTTCCTCTGACTCGTGTCTGCCACCTCTCCATCTGGGCAGTGCTGAAGCCTCCTTGCCCGCTCTCTCCCTAACAATGACACCATCCCCTGCTCAGCCCTCCTCTGTGGCTGAGTCAGACAGTGAAGGCCCACCCAAAATAGAATTTGTAGATAACCGCATAAAGACTCTGGATGAAAAGCTGAGGAACCTGTTGTATCAGGAGTACAGCAGCGGGGCAGTGTTGACCGGAGGAGCTGCCTCCGGCCCAACATCAGCTGCCTCCACATCAGCAGGAGGAGACGAGTCATCTGAGCCCCAGTCACTACACTTGTCTTTTCCCCCACCTGACTCCTCCTCAGATACTTCCCCACACTCCTCATCCTCCTCTTCCTCTTCCACCACCTCCCGCTGCTCCTCTACCTCCCCTGACCCAGAGAGGGATGGGGGGCAAGACGACGCGTCCTCAGAAGGGCCCAAGTCTGCTGGTCCGTGGGCGGTGGAGCAGCAGCCTGGGCCATGTCTCCCCTCCACCTCTGCGTCATCGACCCCACCCACCTCTCTTCTGCCTCCCAATCAGGATGACTCTGCTGGGCCCCAGCGCCCACCTGTACCAGGAGAACCAACCATTCTTGTGAGTGAATTCCACGGATTAGATTTTGAGCAAATTCTCGATCAATGTCGTCTTTCACTGTACTGAATTTACATATTTTTACTGTTTCAGTGTGTAAATGTGACTCCGCTTGGTTCTTTCTCAGCTGTCTGTGAGAATGTTTGAGTGTTTCTCCATTTTAAACGTCTCAACTCCACGCAGCCACTCTTAATTGTCTTAACTGTTCCAGGCTGTACCCCCACAATCTGATACCAGTACGACTGGAGACGCATCGTGGCCTCCCAATCAGCAGCCGATCCCCCTCCGGCATGGACAGCAGCAGCACAATGCAGGAGGTGGATATTTTGGCCTAAACCTGACATGTCCTAGTATCAGAAATCCTGTTAGCAAGAAATCCTGGACTCGCAAATTCAAAAACTGGGCGTGCAAACTGCGCCACTCCGCCAGCTTGTTCAAGAAGCCCAGAGTCCAGCAAGGTAGCGTCCTCTTAGGGAGCAAGTGAGAGAGAGAGAGAGAGAGAGAGGAGAGAATGAAATGTGGGGGCATGGACCTAAATCTAATCTACTACTAGTTTTAACATAGTAAATTAACTTGCTTAACCATCAAGAATTAATAACTGTTAATGCTAATGGTTGTTAATGTGTACGGCTAAATATTTCTGTTTTAAAAAAATTGTAATGTGACTTTAGTCCCCATGTTATGTGCCTGTTGATATCTTTTCACTCATTATTTTTTAATTTATTTTTTAGCTTAACTGTTTCTGAATTGCTTTTTTACTAAATTTCATTTCCTTGGCAGTCTTTCTTTTTGCATGGGTTACTCACCCAGGGGGCGCAAACCGTGGAGAATAGAGGAGGGTGGGAGATTGGCGCAGTATAGGAAGAGGTCGGCAACAAATATCTGATGCCCATTCCAGTGCAGATGAACCCTGGAGAAAAGCCCAGCTGTGATTGTGCCCAGGACATACCCCCTCATATGACCCCCCCCACCCCCACCCACCCTTCCCCGACCCCAGTTCCATGGGCGCCTCCAAGCAGCAACCATCTCACCTCCTCACATCCACCTGCTGGCTCAGTGTAGCGAGATCTGTTCAACTCACGCCATAAATAACACAGATAAGACAGATGCTAAGTTGCTATGCTAATATGTTGCTATCTCGTCACTCTAACTCTAATATGTGTGCACTGTCTGTGTCAGCTCATACACCATAACATTGCTCCACGAGGCCAAACTCTATAGTGTAATTGTAGCATATGAATTAATAAACTGAAATAAACCAGATTAAGATGAAACTTCTAGTACATATTGGCTAAGCTTTATCACAATGTTCAGGTATTCCATTCATCTTGCATGCATTTCTGTTTATATGTGTAACATGTGTAGCAGTTGCTTAGATCCGTCGCATATGCATGAGCAAGTATGTTATGTTCCACATGAGTGACTAATAATGGATCGTTATGTTTAAGTAACACCTATTTCAGGCTGCATACTTTTTATGTTGGTCTTCAGTTATGCAGTGACTATCCATGTGCACACTTACTAATGTAGTGAGCCCAAATATCAAACACACACAACAATATCACTGTGGATCTGAGCGCAGATCTCAAATGTGATGTTGGGCTTTGTTGTCTGATATATGACTGGGACAATATTGAATCAGTGAGAATGAGAGAGAGTGGTGGGTGGTCGGGTGGGTGAGGGGACATGATTGTTAACATTCAACTGTCATTTCACAGTGTTTTTCTTTTTTTGTCTTTTTTTAATGACTTACTATAATTTGCATTTGACCACTCCTTCCCTCACGGCCATAATACGTTTCTCTTGAATGTATTTTTACATCCCAATTGCCTACATTAATATTTCTATTTATAATTTAGACAAATAACTGCGACTGAAGTCGGCATATGTTAACATTGTTCATAGACATGAATGCATGCCACCTGAGTGAATGAGTTGATGATGTGTGACATTTGTGAGGATTTCTAACACTGCCTTTTTGTCCGTGCCCCGTGTCCGTCCATGTTCATCTGTATGTCCCTCTTTCATGTATTTCACTTGTCTGTTGTTTTTTTTGCGTGTGTCCACTTTGTCATTTATGTGTTGTTTATTTCTGTGTGTTGTCTTTTTTGTCTCTGGGTTTGTGTCTCCCTTTTTCTTTTTCATCCCTGTCTCTTTATTAGAAGGCCGTTCTACCCGTCAAGCACTTAGAGAAGAGAAGGAGAAACCATCCATGAATTCACCGCAGTCACGCAAAGGACGATTTCAGGTAGGACTAAAAGTACAGATATAACCCAACTCTTCACCACTCGTTAGTCTGAATCTTCAGAGCAGTGTGGGCAAGCAGCCAATGTCTCTCACACCCTCTGCTATCAGGTGACTCCAGTGCTCCAGACCTCTCCCCCTAAGGAGGTGCCAGCCGGTCATGTTAGCACTCACAGGAAAGTGGGACGCTTCTCTGTAACCCAGACTCAGACCAAGAAAGAAGATGGGCATACTGTTAGCTCCCCGCTGTCCTCACACTTGGAGAGGGAGAGGAAGAGATCTCGGGCAAAGGAAGGAGATAAAGATGAAAATAAGAAGACCCCAGCGATGGCCCATCCGCCTCGGGGTCATGGACACAGCCACTCACCGCTGGGCAGCAGCGATGATGAGGATGAGACTGAGCTGGAGGAGGAAGACCTGAGAAAAGAGCTACACACGCTCAGAGAGAAGTGAGGGGAGATATTTAGCTGCATTATTCTGTGTGTTTACAAGACGCTTGTTTCTTGATTTATTCACTTTTCTACAGAGTACAAACATTTTCACCATTTTTTATCTCCTCCTCTATAGGCACATCAAAGAAGTGGTTTCCCTTCAAGCTCAGCAGAACAGAGAGTTGCAGGAACTTTACAGACAACTTCGTTCATCCAAAGACCAACGGCAGAGTCTGCCTGCCTCCCTTTGCCGAACCCCTTCTCTTCCCACGGCGGCTCCTCTCCTCTCTCCTCGCAGGCCAAGGCCAGGCAAAATCAAACTCCGGCCCCGGCCTCACTCCCACATGGATAACAACGGAGTTACGCACTCTGGTAGTTTTTTCTTGTCTGGTCTTTCTCCCTCATTTTCTCTTTGTGTTGCGTGATGGATGTGTAACTATTTGTTTATCTCTCGTTTAGGGTTTCAGCAGTCAAGTAGTTTCGCAGGTGGCGAACAGAATAGACTGCCCCTTTACTGCAACCCCGAGCAGCCCCCATCACTGCCTGTTAAAAGAGGTAAGGTCTGTTGATTAATTGAGACAATTCATTTAGTAACAGTATGTGGTATGATGTTGCATCCCCCCTTCGCTTTTCCACAGATCAGAGTCCTCTGAGAAAAAGCACATTCACAGATGAACTGCACAAACTACTTGATAATTGGACGAAGGAGACGGTGGGCGCCATCCCACCAAAGCCTTCCCTGAATCAGATCAAGCAGATTCAGCAGGTGCAGGAGTTGGGAGGCTGGAGCCAGCCGACTGAGGTGGGACTGTGCACTAAAATATGTCCCCAGTTTTTACACAAATTTAAAAGAAATACTTATAAAAGATGCTGAATTCACCTCCTTGACCATAATAAGATTGGAATGTATGTCCTTTGCATATCTTTGAATTTGATACAAGACTTCAGTCAGCAGCAGGTTAGTTTAGCTGAGTATAAAGAATGGAAATAGGGGAAAACAGCTAGTTACACTATCTCTAAGGTAAACACAAATTGCCTACTATACAAGGAACAGCATATAACCCAACTTGTTATTTTCCCACCTGTTTCTAGTCTTCATTCTTATCAAAGATAACTGGCTGCCTGCATCAGTATCATGCTGCTAATCTAATTTTCAACAAGAAAACAAATAAGCGTATTCGACAAATCTCAGACTATTGCTTTAATATATTCTCAGACCTGGTGTTCTCTTTTTATCATAAATGTGATGCTTGTGCTTTTGTGTTATTACAAGATCACTTGATCTTCCTCATAAAAGATGATTAAAGAAACCAGACGGTGTTCATTGGTATTTGATGAAAAGTTTTGTTGTTTTGACTCATTTGTGACAGAGCATGGTTTTTGTGCTGTGTTATTCACTCGATACTTATTACTATATTCCATACAGGTGGCTCCACCAGGTTGGTTTCCTGTGGCAACTCTGAACCCCCAGGCATCCCCGACCCCTGCCAGCTTGCCTGTGGCGGCCCCTTCTCATTACACAGGTGGAGGGAGCCTGTCCACCCTGCCCTCACCAGGACCTCCGCCACAAACGCACGTGGCTCACGCGCCACAGATGCAGCCAAGTTTACACCTGCATCAGTCTCTCCCCCTCCAGCAGATGACCTATCAGCCGTCACCGGTTTGCCAGCAGATACCGCAGCCCCTGATGCAAACTCCCGTGAAGTCTCAGTCTTTACCACAGACGCAGCCCATTACCGAGCTGCCCAACTCACCACCTCAAAGCCAGCCACTGCTGCCTTCTCAACTGCCCACATCTCCAGTGTCCACGGCCGTATCTCTGCTGCCCGGCAGTGGGACCACTGCACCAACAGATAGTACTGCTGCTACTGGGGGGACATTTTGCTCCTGCTCCTCATCCTCTTCCACCTGTTCCTCCTCTTGCTCTAATGCTGCTCTACCTTCTAGTGCCAAAATTCACCCAACACCCCCAACCTCGGCTCTTCCTCTGGGACAGAAATGAAACCAAGGTGAATTGTGAGGTCAATATGAAGGTGCAAGAGATTGAAGTATGAAGTTGGTAAAGATGTAAAACAGATCCATGTGAAGTGTTAGTTCTGTGTATACATGAGCTAGGTGTGAGTGCAATGAATTTATGGATACCAGTGTACGTGAGGGATGATAGATTCTAGTATGTACAAAACAGACGGTAACAAGGGGAACACAGAAGAGGGGGTTTATGGTTCACGGTATGTTTGGGTGTTGAGATGTAAAAATTCTTTAATGTATGAGTGTGTGCTTTTATGAGTGTGGGTGAGTGTATGTGGATTATCTAAGTACATATCCCTGATGTCCTTTGGCATAAATTATGTTCCTTTTTTCATTTTAAAACCAACTCAGTTGGACCTGAATTCTCCCGGAGCAGAGACAAGAGGGTCAAGCTGTTTGACAGTGTGTTGACATTCATTATTTTTCTTATCAATGCTTACAGTAAAAGGACTATCAATTTGAAAAGTGCAATTAGTAATGGTCGTCGAAATTGATCAGCATGTGTTGTATTGATTTGTCTGTAAGGCATAAAATATTTTTGTAAAAGCACATTAAAGAAGAGGAGACGCATAGAGCATTTTACATGATCTTTACATGATCTTTTAAAACTTTAGGCCTACAGCACAAGGTGTTTAAATGGGCAACAAACAATTAAACTAAACAGCAGCATGTTACACAAAAGAGCACAGTTAAGTTATCTGGCTTCCATCGTCACCACAATACGACCAAATACATTGTGACAGTGTTGTGCACTGTACAGCATGTGCTTATCTTTTTGTTATTCTGTGTTTGGAACATAGATGCAGACTGAATAACCGTGAGTGATATGATATAAAGTCTGATTGATTCTTAATATGATGGCAAATTGAAATTGAAAGACTATATGACCTTATGACTAACTTGAATTGCCTAAGTGCAAACTGCTTGCACTTGCTATATTCATGAATCTCACATTTACTGTTTGCAGCCCACTGAGAAAAATAATCAGTCATGAGTAAACTTGCTTTCAGGATCACCTGCTTTCCTATTTGACTTTCTAGTTTTCAGTTGTGGCTCCACATATCACAATATATCACCTTGTCATTCTGAGGTAGAAAACAAAAAAAAAAATAGAACTGCCAAGTTAATAAAGACTGGGGAGACCATGTGGGTTATTCCCATACTGCCTTTTAAAATGACTGCATTTTTGTGAGTGTGTGAGTGTGTATTTGTTGTGTGACAAAGCTTTGTGGTGGTCTCATGGTACATTGCAATATAGACTGCACCCCTGTTTCTTTTATTCAAAGCGGCCTCTCAAATGTCACCGTACCCAAATGAAGACGTTTACCTTGCCTATGTCTTGGGCTTGTTTCCTCAACAAACAAAACAAGTGAGACTTTTGACCATTTGCCAGTTGTACGCTTAATGTCCAACATTGTTGTGGGATCCTCACTTGCCTATTTGTCAACCTTGTTTGGCATTGTACATTTTCCTTATTTCAATTGTAAACTACCTTCAAAACTAGTCTTCAACCACATCTGTCAGAAGTGCGACAGCGGGCCATAAATGTGCTTTACGCACTGCAAAAGGTTTACCCAAGTCAAAGTGTTCCATTCCTCTATTTCCAACTCACTTAATTTGTAGCCGCAGGAATAAACAGAGTTATATATCAGAAGCGGATATATTTCTGTACATTTTATTGGGTTATCAGTGTGCTTAGCCATTCACACATGACCATTGATAGTCAGCCATTAATATTTTTTGGGCTTAATAAGTAGCCTGTAGTCAAAGTAGCATTTCTGTTTTACTAATGATAGCGAGATCGTGTGCCACAGAAACAGAAACAGGACATTGTACAGGTTGTAAAAGACTGCTACATGTGAGTCAAAGAAATTAAAAACATGGATGGTTAAGGACTTCTCTATGCTAAAGGGTACGGTTGTTCAGAAACTGCAATTGCATTATCTAGAGTTTAACAATGGTTTTCTGTATTTGTCGCTTACCAAGACAACCCACATTTTCACAGCGATGTAGTCCATTATTAGTGAAGGTGAGATACTGTGCTGTCATGTCTGATACTAACATGTTGACTGCAAGATACAGCTCAACGATCATGACTTATGATGTGGAGCTGGCTTTGTCCTTGAAGTGTTACCAAAATGTTATCTAAAAGATAAAGATTATTTTTGTATTTTGAACTGGGGTTGTACAAATTGTAAAACTGTAGAAAACACTGGTTTTCATTGCTTTTTACATGGGACTCCCCTTACTTTGATATACCTCTCTGACAGGCCAGGGTCATTTAAGGTCATATTCAGAGAATTTTGGCCCATTTTTAACTTCTTATGTCAGTTTTGAACATGAAAACCTGGATGATAAACAGCAGAATGACACGAGCTACTGGGATTTAGGTTATATATAAAATAAACTCCAAATTAATGCAACAAACACCTGGGGAGTCCCAAATAGCATGACTAAAACATTTTTGGGCAAGGAGACCTAGAAAATAAAGTAAGTTTCTGGTGATTTAGCCTCTGTAAATTGTAACTAATTCAACTGTTGATTTTATTTATGTTTTGTAACTAATCAAAATAAATGATGTCAAACATCAAATTGTATTTTCATTATGCCTTAATTTCACATCAAGTACATTCGTAGTAAAAGACACATATATCCAATTATATAAATGTTGGTTTTAAAAGATAAAATCAGATTATTTGTGATTAAATAATTTATACATTTGCAAATATTGGTTACTCTGTACATTTTACAGCTGAATTTAGGTATGCGTGTATACATTATTCACAACAAAAACCTTGTTGCACTGAAAAACAATGTATTCAACCCAAGTTCCAATTACATAAGCAATTAAAGGAAAGCAAATTGCAAGGGGAAGTAACAATAACATCACACTGAAAAATCCAGTAAAAGACATGTACAATGCTGGAAGAAACAGAAAGCAATTTATAAGCTGAAGGATGGAAAAAAGCAGTACTTATGAATTAACATCAATAGTGTTGTTAGTTTAAAATCTTTATTCATTTTAACCAATATCCTTACAGTTTGTAATATTATAAAGACAATTCAGTTGAGATGGTCCAATTTATTTGATGCAACAAAATGACATATTATAAAACAACCTAATTTAAAGTTCTCTTTTATCGAAGCACTCTAAACATGACAATTACAGCCTGATTGCTGTCCAGCTTTCCTGGAGAAAAACATTTCAATCCAAAACAATTATTTTGGTTTTACATTAAAAAAAAATATTTGTTTAGAATTTTTTTAAATAATAATAAAAAATACCAGGCCAGACTCATCTTCTAATTAGACGAGTCAGTCTGTAGAAAGTCAGAGTTGAGCCTCACTCTGTGTCAGGATTTCCCCTCAGCAGCAGCGGCTTGTCCTGATCGCAGCTCCATAGTTGACTCGCTGAAACTTTATTGTTTTTTCAACAGCGGACAGCGACGAACAACGGTTCTGACGCTGCAGCCTTTGAAATGGCGTCGGTGCAGTCAAATAGCGCCGTTACTTGTCGTTGTTGAGCTCGTGTAGGTCGCTTCAGGTGGTGGTTTCCTGCTCCAGTGTGAACCTCTGGCTCTGGCCAACATACTCGGCTATTACAGAGTTGATAAACAAAAAATGTGGTGAAGCAAATTGTCAATAATTGACGTTGCATAATAAGGCCGCAGCTAACCCCGGGCTTGCGTAGGGATTACAGCGGCTTTTGGATGCTTGGCCCTGCCGCAGCTCGATGTCGGTGAGTTTCTAGCGATAAAATATCTATTAAACCATCAAACAGCCCGTTTTTATTCGGTTTATATTGTTTAGCTGTGTCAAGTGAACCCCGCGTTGTTGGTTTGGAAGCTTATTTCGCAGCATTATTTCCCTTGTGCAAGTCTTCCTAAATGCTTTGGTTAGCTCGTTAGCTAGCACGGCTAACACACGGGCAGCATGTTTACAAACAGCGTGCTAACGTTACATCCTGCCGGTGTGTTGTTTACAACTCGTCAAAAGAAGCAAAACTATTTCTGCTTTGAACTCTGCGACGGTTAGTAGAGTGTTGTTACTTCTCCGGTTTAAAGCGTATGACCCAGTTTAATATCCGCTGGTTAGTGTTATGCTATCAAAACAAAACACAGGCGAATTTACCTACCCAGCTTGTTTACTGAACTTCAGTTTGCAGAATTAGTCGTTGTACTTTATAAATTGAGCTGGTTAAGCAGTTTGCTTTGTGAAGTCTTCCTCATTGTTCACCGTATGTATTAATTAACTTTCAGATGCAGTCGCTTCATTGTTATGTGTGTGTAAGTTTCGTTTTGTTCCTATATTTCAACAGGTTTCCCGGTGAATCCTGGTGGACATGTGTAGTTAAATCAGGAATCTGGAGCTGAAGTGTCCGGCTTATAGTTCAGATCTACAGCAACAGTACCATTCATTATGAATTAAGTCTTTAAATTGTTAAACAGCCGCTACTCCCAAATTTGAAATCCTCAGAAATAATAATTGATTGTTGGTTCTCACACACACACACTCGACATGGCATCAGTGCCAGTGTACTGCTTGTGTCGCCTGCCATACGATGTGACACGCTTCATGATCGAGTGTGACATTTGTCAAGACTGGTTCCATGGAAGGTAAGCTACTCTCAGATGTGAAACTGTTCATTCATTTGTGATCTGTGTCTGGTTTCTTAATTGCATGGTTCCTGCGTGAACTCTCAATAGGACCTATTTAATTTTATTTAGCTATCCATTCTGCACATATGCTGTCTGATGAGTAACAATGTGTTTTGTGTAGCTGTGTTGGGGTTGAGGAAGACAAAGCAGCTGAGATTGACCTATATCACTGTCCCAACTGTCAAGTCAGCCATGGGCCGTCTGTCAGTAAGTTAGCGTTTCCTAAACAAGCTTTTCTGAAATATTCTGATCTTATTGGCTTAATGCATCTGTGGATTTCTGTCTCTCCCTCTCCTTAGTGCGCAAACGCCGTGGAGGCAACAAGCAGACAGAGAGTGGTGCTACTGGAGGGAGAGATCCAAGTCGGCCCGTTAAGACCGGCAGTACACAGTTTGTTAGGGAGCTACGGAGCCGCACCTTCCCAAAGTAAGTATTTCTCCTTGGTCCTGTAAAGAGAAGTTTTGTTATCTCATTATAATACACACGTCACAATCTCTTTGGTCGGCTTTCTCTTAAGTCATTTTGTGCATTTGTTTCTTTTTCTATGACAGTGCGGATGAAGTCTTGCTAAAGCCTACTGGGGCCCAGCTGACAGTGGAATTTCTAGAAGAGCATTCATTCAGTGTTCCTGTCATGGTGCTGAGACGGGATGGCCTAGGCATGACCCTTCCCCCAGCGTCATTCGGCGTCAGTGATGTAGAGCACTACATAGGTAAAGTTGCGACTTATTTAGTGCTACATTTAGATAATAATGTTCTTTAAGATGTTTAGGCTAATGTATGTGGGGGAAATTAACATTTGTTTTCTTTGTTGTGTTGGACATGTTAACCAAGTCATCTACACCTTTCTTAAGCTCATTCATTTTGTTTTGACTGCAGGAGCAGACAAAGAGATTGATGTGATAGATGTGTCGCGACAAAGTGACATGAAGATGAGGTTGGGAGAATTCGCTGAATATTACAACAGCCCCAACAGAGAGAAAGTGCTAAATGTCATCAGCCTGGAGTTCTCTGAGACCAGGTATGCAAAAAATAATGTTCTCAGGCACTGTTCAGTTCGAAATTATGACCCAGTGTCTTGTTACTTGAGTTTAATGTTACTTCATCTTTTATCAAGCTATCTTGCTCATGTTGTGATGTATTGAACACTAACGTTTGGTGTTGGACTTGTTTTAGGCTCTCAAACTTGGTGGAGACTCCAAAGATTGTGAGAAAACTGTCGTGGGTGGAAAACCTCTGGCCTGAGGAGTCTGTGTTTGAACGCCCCAATGTGCAGAAGTACTGCCTAATGGGAGTGAAGGATAGTTACACAGACTTCCACATTGACTTTGGGGGCACCTCCGTATGGTACCATGTCCTCAGGGTAAGAGATTTCTTTGATTTCTGCTTGATTTCTTTGAATACATTGGTATGATTTTAATAGCTTGCCTCTCTTTGTGTGTTCAGGGCGAGAAAATCTTCTACCTGATTTCCCCCACTCCTGCCAACCTAGCGCTTTTTGAGCAGTGGAGTTCTTCATCTAACCAGAATGAGATGTTTTTTGGAGACCAGGTTGATATGTGCTATAGGTGTTCAGTTAAACAAGGAAACACATTGTTCATACCAACAGGTAAGCTGAAATATTTCTGCTGGTTTCATTCATCATTGATTGATTGATTGATATTTCCATATATTTAGATATTTATATATATTTTTCTGATGTTTTTATATATATACAGTTTATATTTTATGTACTATCCACTCCAGCAGCACAAAAACACTTTCACAAGAAAACTTTCCTACTGGACACTGACACAATCACATCATTGCATTCCATTCCTGTATCTGTAAATATGTTTCTCCGGATGTGATTTATGTGATTTATGTATGTATGTCAGTGATTTGTTAAGTGTACAAGCTACTGGATGATCTGAATTTCCCACGGGATTATTAAAGTATCCATCTATCTATCTATCTATCTATTAGTCATATAAAATTATTTTAACAGTCCTGTAATAATTACAAAAGTCTGTATGCAATCATGTTTACACGTTTGTAATTTGTTTGTCTTCCAGGGTGGATTCATTCTGTCCTGACTCCAGTGGACTGCCTGGCCTTTGGAGGAAACTTCTTGCATAGTCTTAACATTGACATGCAGCTCCGGTTAGTTTCTTCAAGACTGTTCATGTGAAAATGACCTATAAATAAAGAGTTTAAAAAAAAAATAAAAAAGCTTTACTTCAACAAAAAAAAAAAAAAAATGTTCATGTCGTCTTATTATAGCCCTATCTAAAAGATATATTCTTGACTTTGCCATTAATCTATAAAAGTTATACAAAGTGAGGTTGGGGCTATGTAAAATTAAATAACTTGTAGTATTTCCCTTCTCTGCTTTAAGTTCCTCTGGTATTTGCCATTCTTTTTTAATCAAATGTCTTTGTTTGTATTTTCCTTTTAGAGCATATGAAATAGAAAAGAGATTAAGCACAGCAGATTTGTTCAGATTTCCCAACTTTGAGACTGTGTGCTGGTATGTTGGAAAACATCTTCTTGATACCTTCAGAGGTGAGTGATTTCAGTGAATTTTCTCATGATATTCATTTCAATTTGGGTTGTTTGTTGGGTTGTAATATTATTAATGTTTTGGTATTCTGTCTCACAGGCTTGAGAGAAAATCGCAGACACCCAGCCACATATCTGGTTCATGGAGCTAAGGCCCTGAACAATGCCTTCCGCGGCTGGACCCGAAAAGAGGTAAAATCATATTTGATTACTTAATGTTATTCTTTCCCCTATTTGCTTCTTGTTTTATTACTGCAGAGCAGCAATATGTGAGTTATTGTAATTACATAAAATCTCATTTGTGTCTGAAGGATTAAAGTATTGGAATATATTCGTCCAATTGCATCTCGTCAAAATTCCTAAAAACTGAATGGTTTTGGAAAAAAAGGATTGCACAGACCCATTGCCTCTCTGAATCCCTATTACCTTGTATCCCTTTCTGCTGTCATCATGCTAAGCTAAAACAATGTTGCCTGAAATTTATAATAGTCCTTGCTGTACTTCCAGTCTATAACAGGTCATGAGGTTGAGATTCCAGAAACCATCAACACTCAAACGCTAGTGAAGGACCTGGCCAAGGAGATTCGTCTGGTTGAGGTAAATGGTAGATTAATAGAAAATTGGGAGATGTTTTGCGCTTAATAGTCATTTTAAAGAGTTAATGGAAAAAATAATATTTGTATTCCATTCCTCCTTCCTGTTTTACTGACCCATCTGTTTGGTCTCTTTTGATAGGATATCTTCCAGCAAAACATTGGTCGCACTGGACCTCAGTTTCCTGGCTCACCAGTCTCGAAAGCTCCCCTGACCCCCTCTCAGAATTCAGGACGCCCCCCTGGAAAAAAGAAAACACCCAAACCTAAAGAAGTGATTGGGGGCATTGCGCCCCCAGGAACCAAGAAGAAGAGTCAAAAGGGGCTGCTTAAAGCAGAAGCAGGAGAACTGGACCTCATTGAGATCCACACCAAACATACACTCAAGAAGTTCCACAGTGGTAAATCCAAAAACAAGAACAAGGTATGGTGTTTGGGAACATTTTACGTTACATTGGGAATGTTTATCCAGATTTTGTTTGTGTCTGAATGCTCTATCTTTATATTTGCTTACAATTCGTATCTTTCTTTCCAGTTGGATTTGCCATTAGAAGAACTTGAAGGGAAGCTAAATAAAAGCAAACTAAAACTTGTGCTGTCTAATGGAAAAATCCAAGGGTAAGCTTTGCAGCTACATGGCGTTTCCTATTACTTTTGGGATCTGATGGTCAAAAGGTTGGGGTTCATACTTGCCTTTTTTTCTGCTTGTAGTAAGAAGGTTGGCAGTAATGGTGCAGGAGGTGCGGCAAAGTTCAAACATCTTGCCATGGAGGGATCCAGTCAGTCTGACCTCGAGTCTGAGGACGAGCTGCAGATTGATGAGACTCCACCTCCACGTCGGAAACCTGCAGGACCCAACAAGAAAAAGAAACTAAGCGGTTCGAATTTTACCTTAAGCTGTCGCATTATGAATGCTTAAATTAATTGAGTAGTCCTCTTAAATAGCTTGGACTGCTGGTTAAATGTCGATCCTCGGATATATTTTCAAAGCCCTTTTGCTTCTAAAGCGTGTGTTTAAAATGTGCCTTCAGGTCTTCCTAGAAAGCTGCCCAGAGCCAAACCGTGCTCTGACCCCAATCGCATCAGGGAGCCTGGAGAAGTAGACTTTGACATTGAGGTGAGATTATTAATCACCAATATTATGCTTTCCATATCAAACATACCAAGTTTAACAGGTCATAAATGATCACCGGTGGTCATTATAAGTTGTAGTGGCTTTATTTCCTCAGCTGAACCAGATTACATTTGTTGCTTCATTAAACCTATTTTGCCATAGTGATAAATGTTTGTGGCATCAGACTAGTTCAAAATAAATCTCAGAATCAGGGGGACCTTTGGACAAATGATTAGGGTGTACACTTGATCATTTACTATTTCATTTCCCTACTCTACCCACATTTCCTTCATAAACAATTCCCCCAAAATATATAATTGCTGATTTGATTGTCTGTTTGTATTAGGAACTTTGGGTCTGCAAGCCTACATAACAGAAAAGATTTTGTAGCAACCGCCTGGCCCTTTGCAATGGCTATGCAGTATTATATTTTTTTTAGGTGTGGCAACATAGGCTCTGCATTCTGTCATATATATTATCCCCCCACCTTCCCTGGTTGGCATTCATTATTCCCCAGAATTGTATTGTTATAACACTAGTAGTAAGTATAGAATGTCTGTACATGTGTACATAGGAGGATTACACAACAGATGAAGAGGCACTGGCTGCTCATGGAGTGAAGGGTGGAGCAGGGGGCATTCTGGACTTATTGAAGGCCAGCAAACAAGTAGCAGGCTTGGACTCTGCATCTCTTAGGTACGATTTCATTATTGACCTGTACTTAATTTGTTCGAAACGACAATTCAGGAAGAGTCTGCGATGGTATTTTGAATATATATTTATTTAGATAATTACATTTAATTAGATTTTCATGATATTTGATTTAACAGTTTCTCAAGAGTCTGTGAAGATTCTCATTCTTCAAGGTCATGTTATATTTAAGCACTTGGATTAACTAGTGATAAGAGCAATAATTAAAAGTTCTTGCTGCATGAATACAATAACCTTTGAAACTTGAATAGTTCACATATTTGCAGTGGCTCTTGCTCTGTGCTGTGTTCAGGAAGTTATTTGGAGATATTACGTGATGCTTGACTGTCCTTTTCTCAGTGAGGAAGCCCCAGCCTCTCCAAGTACGCGGGATGCCATTCAGGGTATGCTGTCCATGGCCAACCCTCCATCCTCGTCCTCATCTTCCTCCTCTTCTTCTCCCTTATCCATCTCTGGAGGCCTGACAGAGGGATTGGGGGTGGTCAAGGAAAAGGGCGGCAGGGCTGTGTGGATGACTGGAGGGGTTAAAAAGACAGGAGGTCCTGATAAGAAACCAGTCGTCCAGCGGCCTGGGAAACGGCCAATTAAACGTCCAGCGCGTCACTTTAGTGATGAGGAGAGTCCAGATGAGCAAGAAACTCTGGGAACGTGTTTTAGAGATTCTGACTATGGTGAGAAATACACTCAGTGTCTTACAATTCAATTTGACCACTTTCACTGATCAAGCCATTTATTAATTGTTGATCAAATTTTGAAGTTTACCCATCCTTGGAGTCTGATGAGGAGGACCGTGCCAACAGGGCTAAGGCAAAGCGCAAGAAAAACTGGGATGATACACCTTGGAGCCCTAAAGGTAACTGGCTTAAACGTATAAGGAAGACCGAAATGCCTTTTCGCTTTCCAAAGGTTGATCTTTTCATTTCTTCTCATTTATAGCCAGAGTGATGCCCACCCTTCCCAAACAAGATCGGCCAGCCAGAGACGGGGCTAGAGTTGCATCTGTAGAAACTGGTCTTGCCGCTGCTGCTGCCAAGCTGGCACAACAAGTGAGTGGAGGAAAAGGCATATTTGTGTTAGTAGGATAACAATTAGTCAAAAAATTGTAAAAGGGTTTTCTAACACACTATGTCCAAACAAGAGGACGGTTCCATACCTTTTGTTTTGATTGTTTATTGTGGAGACAACAAATATAAACAGGAATGAGGCAAATTGGAGCAAAACATATCGGCCGATAAATAAAGATAAAGTAGCTTTATTGTCAATTCCTTAACATGTTCAGAACATACAGGGAATCGATACGCCGTTTCTCACTCTCCCACAGTGAAACATATAAAGTGCACATGCACAACAGATAACCCAAGACATTTCCTAATACTAAGTAAACATACAGAATTTTTTAGTACAGCAGCATAAGGTTCTCTAAAAGTGTAAACGTAGTGATTAAAGTGATAAAGTGGCTCACTCTCTCTCCCAGACAACAAACACTAACTAAGCAGATGAGTAGGTGATATTAATTACTGACTGTCGCTATGTCCTGGTGATGAACAAAGAACTCCACAACTTCCATGAGTTACTGAGTGACAGGTATTCAGCTCAGATGTGTATGCTGCTGCTACAGTCTCCTAATAAATAATGTTGAGTAAGGCTATCTTTCAATGAAGATAATAACTCTTTCTTACTTTTTCTTTGTTAAATTGTTATTCAGGAACAGAAAAAGCCTGCTAAAAGGAAGTACAGCAAAAAACCGCGTCCTCCTGCTCCAGTAGTTGCTCCTCCCCCTGTTGAGACTGAGGCAGCCCCAGCCTCCCCACCACCTGCTCCAGAGTCTACAGCAGACTTCAGCCCAGAAAGGAGAATGGATTACTTCTCTGCTAGTCTGATGGACCATGAATACACAGCAGGACCAGGACCTTTTGGCCCTGGAGGCCCTAGAGGTAGCGGAGCCATGGCCCCTGGTGTGTTCCTCACATCTCGACGCCCTTCCCTGTCTCCGCAGAACAGCAGCTCTCACTCTGCTGTGTCTCCTGCAAGTTCGGCCAGCCAAGGCACAACAGGAGTTGGTCAAGGTAAGCATTAAGTTAAAACATTGACAGCATAGGTGCAGATCCCTGTGAGAGAATGTTTTCTAATGTATGTCTCCTTTCCACTTCAATTCAGGGAAACGCCCAAAGAAAGGACTTGCTACTGCAAAACAGAGACTTGGAAAGATTTTGAAAATTCATCGCAACGGCAAACTTCTCTTGTGAGAGATGTTGGAAACATAGCCGAAAAGATGTTGGAAATGTGGGAATCAAGAGAAATGATTTTGTGGAAGTAGGTCTGAAGGAAATAGAAATAGTAATCTATATTTTCTACTCTAGATAAATTTGTTTACTGTTTTCACCTGTTAATTGAACCCCACTATATTTTGTCCTACACCAAGTCTTCAGCACAAGTAGCAGTCTGTTTTGGCACTTCACCTAACAATATCTTCATAAAGATATTTTCAGAGGCATATCTGTTACCTAAAACAGATCACTGTAATGCCCTAGATATACACTCACTCTGGTAAATAACACATTTGACAAGTGTTTCAAAAATGACAGGTGGACAGCGATTTAACTAGCTAGATTAACTAGCATAATAAATAAAGACTGAATAGTTTTCCTTTTTTTTCTTTTGCTTATATCTTTGGCCATTTGTAGAGGCTGTATTTATGCAAATACATTGTACTGTCCATCTTAATTTTTTTTTAAAGGGAAAGAAAAACAACACATTGTCAGGTAAAATTACCCCAATCCCGCATAAACGATGACAGCCATGCAGTTGTAATATGATATTTCCTTAATTTTACCTCATAAATCCATGCGCGGTATGGTAATCACAGCATGCCAACCTTTTACAAACAATGAACACACCTAATATGCACTTGGTCAGCACTCAGTATGAAACTGCAATTAAATGAAAATGTATTAGTTTTACAAATTTCTCACTTGCCCCGCTCAGACCTGGTATTGACATTGATCATGTTAGATCCGATCAAAAGTGTGTGTGCGTGCGTGTGTCCTAAATATTTGTCCTTTGACCACCTGGGATGAGATCTCACTTCTGTGCTCAGTATGCAAATACATATGCACGTCATTTAAGTTCACTAACACCAAACTATGCTGCTTTTAGCCAGTCCTGAGTGTACGGATTTCTCAATTGTAGATGTGTTTGTGTGTCAGCACAAGTGACAGAGCAGAGACAGGAAGGCAGATCTTTTTTTTGGTTGAGTTTTTACTCATTTGAAAAAAATAATAAACATGTGGTAGTCAGTGTTAATACACTGGCCACAAACAAATCAATTCATGGGAAACAGGAGAAGTGTAAAAATACTTCTGTTTCTTATTAAAGTGCAGCACGTCAGAGGATGTTAACTGAGTAGTTGAAATTCACAAGTGGCCCAGGACAAACTTGTGTTCACACAACTAAAAGAATGTGGCAACATGGTCCCAGACCACTTTCGAATGTGGTCTGAATGACTGACTTGGTCTCAAATGTGTCCTTAATCTGTTTTGTATCTGGTTGCTTTCACACCTGTACTAAAAGCTGTTCACTTATAATTGGATCACTCACTACAAACTCTAATATCAGGTCTCAATGGGGTCGCTGTTATTTGCAATCCAATTTTCCTCCACTGTTGTTCTACACTTAAAATATTAAGCCGGCAATGTGATACAGTTCTATTTATTCTGATCATATTTAACAAGACAATGCTTTGTCGCCTCCTAGCCTGTTTTACTGTCGAATGTTTGTACCACCTCATCTTCTTGCACCCCACTTTTGTTATTTTCAACCATTTAATACCTGTACAAACATTTAGTCATGAATTTGTTACAATTTTTTACAGTTTAAGTTGTCATTGTAAATATTTGTAATATTTGTAATTTATATAGCTACATTGGAAAAGCTGAAGAGACTAGTCTGCTGCAGGTTGCCATAATCTGTGCCCCAAGTATTTGCAGCATTCTTGGATTAGACATACACATGTGCTTTCTTTCCACAGAATGTACTAGTAATAAAATGTTGGCAGAAATGCAGATTTAACTGTGTGAAAACATTGTGAAGGTGCGAAATATCAATTCATATGTAAATATATGTTGTAATTTAAGTTCTTTTATAGTTCAAACAGTTTGAAATCTTTCTTAACATAACTTGTACATGATACATTGCTGTATTTGGAAAATATCGGAAATAGTTCATTTTTTATATTTGTATGCAGTAAATGTCACGCTTAGTTTGTCATGTCTTGTTAGTATATTATTGGAAGTGTTCTTGATAAAAATGCCCTTGTTAAATTTCATCAATTTAGTTTTATATGAATTGTTAATGTTCACTCTTGTGTTGGTGTGTACTTTGTGTTTTAAACATGATGTGTTTAAATACGACCTGGAAAAGATAAAATACATGTTGGGCCAAAACTTTCTTTCTTCATTGATTTTATTTGAGGAACACAGAGTCACAAGAAGTGTGATTTGTGGCCCAAATGAATGTTACATCAGTTTACTAGAGAACCCAGTTTCCAACTTTCCCGCAAACGTGATGAATAGGGAGGTTATACAGATACAATAAAGATTATCGGGTTGTATTTAACCCATTTATAGTTAAATCGTCCACTGAAAGTAGGGCAGTTGTTGACTACAGTTTTTCTCAGGTTTCTTTTGTATGAATTACTGAACTATTTTCACGTAAACCATCTCCACATTGCTCTTCTAAATACATCTTAAGCATTTTGTTATTAAAATGTCCAATATTAATTAACCGATTGTCAGTGAGTTGGGCTACACTTTCATATTAAAGCAAATTAAACAGAATATGTTTTATTACAATGGATTCTTCATTTTGCCACGGACCTTTGTGTGAAGCACTTTGTAGCCTCGTTTAGATAAGTGCTATACAAATAAAGTCATATTTGATCATAAATAATGTTTCCGTGTGCTTTCCTGTGCACATCTTAATGAGGCTGGACACCAGTTCACAGGCTGTGTCCCGTTGCCGCCGACGGAAAACGCTCTGGTATTGTTTTTCTGCAACAATTACAAGGGAGTGTCCTTAGTACACACAGCAACAGCAGCTGCAGCAGGTGTTCTCGCGAGATCTGAGCTGTCCTACCAGTCGCCAGTGCAAGATGGAGAAGCATATGTAGCACGCATTCGAGGTAAGCCGAAATACTTCTTCCAGAGTACTGACATGGGTTTCAACGAGCTGGCGGCTCACATTGATCGTCCTTGAAGACTCCCGCTGACGATTCGGGCCCGTCACTGGAATGCGAGAACGCGAACTTGTGTCTTTTTAAGGGTAAAGTGTGGATCTTCTGCTGTTTAAACCGCCATTTTTAATTTAGCCATGATCCCACTGATAGAGCATTGTGCCGAGCTCCGCTGCTAGCTAGCTAGCTGGCTAAGCTCGCGCGAAACCCCCCAAACACACTCATGTTCACTGTGTGTGGGTATGTGCGCCACTGCTCAACTACAAGTCAACGCGGTATCCTCGCTCAATGGCCACCCGCGCTTCGCGAGATTAACCGGGGAGAGCTGAAATGTGTGTCGCGCTACAGATGTGACTTTTCCTAATCTGCTAACGCTAGCCACCTGAGCCGAATTTAGGACAAGAAGTAACAGACGCTAGCCTCAACTGCTAGTGGACCTAGCTACCGTCACCCAACTTTGCTAACGGTAGCACAGCCGATGACTTTGTCGTTACTGTGTGAGTAGCCGTCTCAATAATACAGGCAAACGCTGTGGGGAGCTGGTACATCGGTTAATAAAGCTAGCTTGGGTTTGATAAACAATTCGGGGAGTGTAGTAATGCTATTTGAACTACGGCCATTGGTGTTTTTGGATACAGATGATTGCTAACATAAGAGCGAATGCTGCGTTGGTGTTTTGGGGTATAATTATCCAGAGAGGTGTAGGCTGAATATATGAATATGGCTAACATCCGACGGTCTGATAGGCTTTGGATATTTGATAGCAACATGTGATGCTTGTCAATACAACCAGCCAGAAGTGTTACATGTGAACTAATCAAGTGAATCTATTGTACCTGTCATTGTTACCCTTTGGTCCTTGTCAGTCTCTGTCAGTCACCATTGTAATGACACGAGATGGACTGAAGTGCAGTTGTGTCAAACAAAGCCCTGCTGACATTTGTTGGTTATTCATAACGAGGCTTGCAGACCCTTCCAGTTCATTGATGATTGAGGCTTGTACCTGCATAGTAAGAGCTGGTCTGACCAGAGCAGATATATTGGTTGAACTTGGCTGGGGGTGATGGGTTTTTGGACCAATAACATCTGATAACCTGCCCATTGATGATGCACAATGTTTATGATCACAAACGAAACATTAAAAAAGTAGTCAGATTGTTTTATTTTCTATATAAATAATAACTATTTATATAGCTCTTATCTAAACGAGGTTACAATGTGATTCACACGAGTCTATCGCAAAATGAAGAATCCATTGTAATGAGACAGATAATTTTGCTTCTCCAATTACACACCGTTCAGCTATATCGCAGTATTTCTTCATTTACTTGTGTTCGCACATTTTGTATAAATATTAACCCAGTTCACCAGAGCTGAACGATATGCAAACAAACCTGTACCAATTATTTTGGGAAGATATTGCTATAGTAATTGGAGTGGGATCTGCCTTTTTTGCATTTAGAGAATGTGATCTGCAGGCCAGAGAATCTCTGTAGCACCACAAAGCTTCATTTAAAATGGTAGGATGTAATACGTTTTACCATTGCCATTTTGCAATTTTGATAATATTTCAACTACCTGTTCAGATGTTCTGAAGTGTAGGTATAAATCTGGCCGCTTGTTTTTTCAATTATGTTATCTTAATTTCCTTTACCTGTCATATCTGATTGGATGGTTGTCTACTTGTTTTCAGATTGTTTAAAGAAACTGCTAAAGCCAAGGATGACAGTGGTGGAGTTATTGAACCAAAGCAGTTTCTGGTATGTACTACCAACCTTTTTGCTACATTGACTGAAGCTGTTATGATGGAACACATCAATATATAAAGGAAACAGTAATTTGCCATCAGCACATCCTTAGGCAAACCTTATAAAATTCCTTCATGAACCACACATAATAAACAAGAACTATTGGAAGTAATGTTCTGCCCTTCTCTGTACAGCAGATGTTGGATATCTCTGGCAGTGAAATTAAGATTTCCTGAAATAATATGCTCAGCAACACAAACTAGCTTAGGTTCTTCACATTCCTTTATGATAAACACATAATTTCATCCATAACATCTAGCTATTGTTATCATCCCGGTCATCCTCTCTATACATCTATATGGTTTTTGTGAGAATAACGGTGACGTAGCAGCTGTAACTCACTGTCAAATGGAGCTCACTGGCATAGGGATTATGCTGCTCCAAGCACCCACCCAAACATTATTGTAGAACGATTCTACAATTTGTGAAGAGATTTAACCCCATAGAATATGTACTTCAGGAAACATGATCTAAACACAAATTTATATTATCTATATTTGACCACCTATAGAACGTCAGTAACTCACATCAAAAGAACATATCCTGTAGTATTGGCTAAGAAAAACAAGTGCAATGGGCTGTGTTCCCGGGTATGCTCATTTTCTACGGTTGCCAGTTGTCAGCAGTGAACAGGGATTGGTGTATCAGTCATGGATAAAGATGACATGTGTCACATGATTACCACATCCCTTCAGAGTTATAATTTAGAAAACCGTATGCTTGACATCCCTGAAATGTCAAGACGCCTAAGTATTTTCATAGATTTTCAGAGGCTTTTTATGAGATACTGCAAGGCACTGTCCTGGTAATTGTGTCTGAAAGCTTTCTGAATTTAACATTACTAATAATCATTCTAACACACCTCACAACAACTCGCACATCTTTGTACATATGTGTTTCCTTTTAAATTTCAGGGTCAATTTCAGTTTATAGTCTACCAAATAGCACTGCAATGGACATGTCCAATATAGAAAATACTGTCAAAATTCACGTTCATGAGTGATATCATGAATGAGCTTTGATCTGCTGGCATAAAAACTAGGATGATGCGTGCGTCTTTGTTCCATTATTAAGCGCAATTGCCACTATCAAAGTGTTGCAGTTTAACTAATATGGACATTACTTTTTATACATGAATCAAATACAGCAACCAGGTCATTGCATTGTCTCAATGTAAATACTTAAAGTACCGTTGGTTCTTTTTTACAATCACTTATCGCTTGTGCATTATTTCTTATGCATCAATGTGCCCCACGTTATTTGGGATGCACATAACATGCACCCCACCCCATGGTGAGTTTGACAGATGTGAGCTTGAGAGATTTTTTTATTTTAAGGCTTTAAATATCATATTTATTTTTGTGTGGTTGTATACTGTGGGTGTTAGTTGAGAGACCTGTTGGCCCTTAAATGATATTGTATCTGTTATCTTTTCCCCACAGAAGGCCAGTTGCCCTTTATTAGTATAGACTGCATTGGTGCACAGAGGCTCAGGCGTTACACGGTTCACTTTTTGCACACTACCCAGAGTCATGGTGACTATCAGCTAGTGTCTGTGTGCTACGAAAACAAGCGCGGATACTCTGAGAATTAATACACCGACCGGATGAACTACTTCTTCGCTGAGACGGTGGCGGGTTAATAATTTGCCTGAACGAAAACTGAAACATCACTCGCAGTGTCACGTTAGACTCGTCCGACAATGATTCAGCGACTTATTATGCGTTTCTGCCTGCTGCTCAACTAACGGTAGCTAGCTTGCTAGCTAGCGCGTGCTACGGCTGTGTGTCAGAGGAACCGGGTCGGGACTCCGGACCTCAGCAAAGTACCGCTCGCTGGCTCCAGGTATTTGACACATACCGATGTGACTGTCGCTGGTCCGCAAGTGGTGTTTACCGCTTCCTTTTACTCGAAGCGGGGATGGTGCATGAGTGGGGAGTGCGGGCTTATTTTGCGGCCTGCGCAGCCCCGACCTAAATTAGTCAAGAGTCTGGCCAGGACAGCATGGTGAATCTGTGAGATTTGGGTTGACAGCTATGGCACAAGGGCTTGGAGCACTGGATATGCGGTTAGCTACATTTTAAACGTTTGTCGTTCATGACACACGTGGCTTGTTCGTGCTGACGTCTAAAGATCTGGTGGTATTCAAATGCTTTTAAGTATGTCGGGAGAAGATCGCTTGCTAACGTTACCGGTAGCTCAGTGCTAGCTGGTCAGGTGCTAACATCAACTCCGCAGCAAACATTACCGATCTAATATGTCTGTTCGTTTAGCGTCCCAGTGTATTCTGTTCGTCAGATGTGGTGTTGCCCGTTCACCGAGGAAAACCAGTCCCGTTTGTGACCAGTAACCGCAGTGCTACATGTGTATAGTGGCTTGTTAACGTTGGGTAAATAACGTTATGCTGTTAGCAAGGGTGACGTTAGCAGCTAGGTAGCTTTAACTTTAACCTGTTAGCGTCAATCCGCTTTAGATGACAAAGGGCAAGCAGCGAGGAGGCGATTTTTTTTTTAACATTTAGATATCGTGTGAATCTCAAGCACACAAAACGTAGGACCGAAGCTGCTGGCCATTAAATGCGGTGCGAGCCATTTTAATTAACTTTGTGTCATATGTTCAAGCCAGACACTAGCCAATGCTCTGCCTGGGTCTGCTTTGTGATTATCAGACCTGGCTAGATAACATTTGGTTTAGCTATCACCATTTGACCGATGATTGTGATCTGTCATTGGAAAATGCTCATACACCGCCCTCGTCCATTGGTAGAGTATTGTGTGAAAACTCTATAGTGAAGGCTGATTACTCTGATGTGTACTTGCTGTTTAAGTACGCACCAAGTCGATAAAGAGACAGCAAATCGTGGCAGCAGCAGCTCCGAGGCACTTCCGTGGCAACAGAAACTGCCACTGATTTTTAAAGGCAGTTGCCGCGATTGGAGGCCGCTGTCAGTAGCCACTGCTGCAGTCCTGTTTGAAGGCTGTTTGTGACTTATTCCCTGAGATTTATACATAGTTTCTGAATGTTTATCAGCGCTTTACTGTTCTGAGTACCAAGAATACTTGCTCTGTATTTGTCCACTTGTATTGCAAAACATGCTTGTATAAATGGCAGATTTATGTGTTATATTTGTAACGATTCAGCTTAAATGCTGTTAATGCTTTGTCTAGGTTCTGTGACATTGAGCTGAAGCTTGAAATCACACTGCTGCCAGGCTGCATTATGGCATGTGCCGTGGCAGCTCCTACCTTTTTGTTTTTTGAGGCATCTGCCTCTGTTGCCACACTAATCATCCAGATATATTGGTTTTCATCTGGAAAAAATGTTAACGTGTCTCTCTTTGCTGTTTTGTAACACATAACACCGAATACATTTATTCAGCCTAGAGAGAACATAAATATCTATGGACCAGACGGTCCTACCATTACTAAAACGTTGTTCGTTTTAGGTATTTCCATCTACTTTGGTACACTTGTAGTCAATAAATTGCAACATGAGCAGTGGCATCTCTTTGAATACCATCCTATGTAATATTAAAGGGATAAAAATCACAAGTTTTCCTTTGGCTTACTCGGAAACAGTATCAGTCACACTGCAGCTGCCTCTAAACAGTGTGAATGTCAATTTTATTTATATAACTCATTTAAAACAACTTGGTTGACCAAAGAATCCTGTTGATTTACAGTTTAACCTACAGCCTCCTTTTGAAACCATAATTTCTTGCAATTCAAGCATTGACTCACATGTATTAACACTGAAAAATCATCAGTATGTATTGGGGGAAGTGGGACACTATTGTTATATAATTATTTTCCATCATTTTTTACAGAAAACGTCACTGGAAAATGCTGTTAAGTGGGAATTGCCAACTTATTTTCTGTAAGTATATTTCATAGTTCAATCTGTGAATTATAATATCTGTATCTAAAGGCATGTATATTTCTAAGTCCACTATTTGGCTAATTTGCCCATTATAGATCTAAGTAGTTGTGTATTGTAACACATTTAGAAATTCAGCATCATGTGTTGCTTTTTGATATACATCAAATTTCTCAACAGGAACAACAAATAGAAAAATTGACAATGAAGGTCGACAGAAGCAAGTTAAAGAAAACTCCTACGGAAGCTGTAAGTATCCGTAATAATTCCTGTTTGATCATTCCTAGCCCCACCAGTCCATGATTTCCACATACTGTAGTTAGGCCTAGGTGCCCTAGCCAGGGTTGTATCTTTTACCAGTCTTTCCTTACAAGATGATGGCATACCAAAACCGCACTGATAGCAGTCATTTGCTAACTTTTGTAAGACTAAGCAGTGGTATAACCATTTTATTGTAAGTAACAACAATTTTTAACTGAAAGGGCAGCAGATCACAACACTGCTGAGACTTATATTTATACTCACATTGTGGGTCATCATGGTGTTTCCCTCTAGTGTGATTTTTACAGAGGAAATTTGTCACTTTATCACTAAACTGCTATACTGCACTATTCTGTGTTAGCAGAGGCATAGGTTGGTAAAGGCTCAGGTTGTCTGTGCTATCTGCTTGACTAACTTTTGCTCCTTCTGCATAAACAGCCTGCCGACTGCAGGATACTTATAGAGAAGCTCAAGGCATGTAGTGATGAGCAACTACTTGTTGAACTGCAGCACATCAAGACCTGGAATATTGGCAAGGTAAGACCAAAGGAAAAGACTGATTTCAGTTTTGTCTTACCTGCTGTGTGCTTTAAAATATCTTTACATATCACTCTAGAATGTGTAACTCTTTAGAGCAAAAGTGATGTGTATGTTTCTCATGATAGCAGATTGAACAGGTACAGAAGGGACGGAACAAGTTTGTTCAGTAGTTAATTGAAACAAAAGTACATGTAAAAAAAAAATGTGGAAGTGGGTCCTCCAAATATACTTTGTAAAATATACTTTGACTGTTAATAAACCTGATCATATTAAGTCAATGTATGGAACATTGATTAGTAGAAAGTGAATGCAGAGATATGGTATGCAATTTTTGATTTAATCCTGAATATTAATGGAGTGATAGTGGCCACATCTCAACGGAAGCACTGGATGCTGAACAGTGATTTGACTGATCACTGAAAATACTTTGTCCAACAGTGTGAGCTGTACCATTGGGTGGATCTGCTAGATCGCTTCGATGGCATCCTGTGCGACGCAGGCCAGACAGTGGAGAACATGTCATGGCTGCTGGTGTGTGACCGTCCTGACAATGGACAGCTCAAAGCATTGCTTTTGGCAGTACTCAACTTCACAGCTCTGCTCATTGAGTATAGCTTTTCTAGGCATCTCTACAGCTCCATAGAGGTAGGCCTGTACTTTGTACACTCTCAACCACGACTCTGCTTATGTGGACTGTGTATATGTCAGAGAGGATAAGGTAAAATAGCGCACTAACTGTAACCTTCTTTTATCTACCACTCTCATTCCCTTTGCAGCACTTAACCACCTTGTTAGCATCATGTGACATGCAGGTGGTACTGTCTGTGCTGAACCTGCTGTATGTGTTCAGTAAGCGCTCAAACTACATCACAAGACTAGGATCTGACAAAAGGACGCCCCTACTGGCTCGTCTGCAACACCTGGCTGAGGTCTAGTGAATGCTATTGTTTTCGTCTTGCAATGATTCCAGCTGTCAAGAGAAAGAACTGCATTGTTTAGTCTCTTTATCCTCTTTTGTAGAGCTGGGGAGGAAAGGAGAATGGCTTTGGTCTGGCTGAGTGCTGCAGGGATCTGCCTATGACAGTAAGAACTTTATGCATCAATCGCAAGTGTTCAGTAACTCTCTGTCAACTATTTACAGCTATAGCACTACTAGCTATGTTTATAATTAAGGTCTGTTAAATTTAATTTCAAATTAATTATATTAATTAACCACTATTTATAAATTCTCTTCCATTACTATGTTGCCCCCCTTTGGTCCATGAGCAGAAGTACCCTCCGAGTGCAACCACTCTGCATTTTGAGTTTTATGCCGAACCAGGCCCTGAGGTCAAAGTAGAGAAGAAGGTAAAGACCAAGACATAATAAAGTTATTATAAAATTTAATAAGCTGTGATTACTTGTTTTGATGGCTCAACATGCTAATTCTTTCTGAAATCTTGATTTTTTTTTTTCCCTGCAGACAAGTAGTAACACACTACACTATATTCACATCGAGCAGCTTGACAAGGTAGAGTCTGATTTATTTGTTATACTGTCTATAACAGCGGAAAAATAATACCAAGGCTTCTTCAGCTCACACCTGGTGTCCTTTAATTTCCCAGATTTCAGAGAGCCCATCTGAGATCATGGAGTCGCTGACAGTGATGTACAACATCCCTAAGGACAAACAGACCCTGTTGTTCACACACATTCGACTAGCCCATGGTTTTTCTAATCACAAGAAGAGGTTGCAGGCTGTGCAGGCCCGACTGCATGCTATCTCTATACTAGGTGAGTAGAAGCTCCATTCTTTAAGATAAAATGACAATGGTTTTGTCACAAGTTTTAACTGTTGAAATGTTCTGTTTCTTTCAGTGTATTCAAATGCACTTCAAGAGTCAGCCAACAGTATTCTGTATAATGGCTTGATAGAGGAGCTGGTGGATGTATTGCAGATTACAGACAAACAGCTTGTGGTAAGAAGCAGTTTGACTTTACTGCTACTACCCTGAAATCCAAATTAGCAGTTGCTTTGTCAGGGATCGTTTAAATTTCAGGATACTAATAACTAAATTTGATCTATTTTCTTCAGGATATCAAGGCAGCATCTTTGCGCACTTTAACCTCAATTGTCCATCTGGAGAGGACACCCAAACTTTCCAACATCATCGACTGCACCGGCACTGCCTCCTACCATGGCTTCTTGCCTGTGTTGGTGCGCAACTGTATACAAGCTATGATTGGTGAGAGTTCAGCCTCAAACTTTTGTGTAGCAGCTATGTGTATGAAGCACAAAACGTGTATGAATTGGAAATTTGCTGGTTAACCTTTTTGTTTCTTTTTCTAAGATCCTCTGATGGAACCCTACCCACACCAGTTTGCCACTGCACTCTTTTCATTCCTCTACCATTTGGCTAGCTATGATGCTGGAGGGGAAGCCCTTGTCTCATGTGGTATGATGGAAGCACTCCTGAAGGTATATCTTGATTCTAATATGTCATTCCCAATTGAATTTTCTTTTCAAAAAGATATTAACCATTTTGCAATCTTTTTGATTTGCAGGTGATCAAGTTCCTGGGTGATGAGCAAGACCAGATCACCTTTGTGACTCGAGCAGTACGGGTTGTGGACCTCATCACCAACCTTGACATGGCTGCCTTTCAGTCCCACAGCGGCCTTTCCATTTTCATCAGCAGGCTAGAGGTTGGTTCTGCACTGGGCCTGTCTATTCAGAACAAGTCAGCCTAAAGCAATAAACTCACTGAAACCTCTAGCATACCTCCGGACTAACTTATCTGTTCATCACTCCTTTCATCACTTTGTGTACTTAGCATGAGGTGGACCTGTCAAGGAAAGAGTGCCCTTTTGTCATCAAGCCAAAGATTCATAGGCCTAGCTCAAATGTGGAGTCCGAGGACATGGACACCGACATGGAGAGTAAGTCACTATGAACCCATGAAGGGATCTCACCATCAGAAATGATAAATCTATGAATTGAGGTCATAATTAAACCATGGTTTCCATGGATATTGCAGAGCTATACATAATCTTTACTATTGTATTAATCTCCCACATTATGTATTGTCAGTGTCAGAAGTAGCCATGGAGAGCAGCCCCGGACCTTCAACATCATCAGGCTCCAAACCAGAGGCAGATCAACGATCACAGAGCAGCGGCGCTAACACACCTCGTGCAGGTACACACAGCATAGACAGAAGAAACAAATACATGTATTTATTGGATTCTATCATCACAATGGCTCTGTCTGTATAGGTATGCAGTGCATCCCCCAGAGGGCAGCTTTACTAAAGTCGATGCTAAATTTCTTGAAGAAAGCCATCCAGGACCCTGCCTTTTCCGATGGTATCCGACACGGTGAGTCATTGGCATCTTCTCACTTATTCTGTTGATGAATTCAATAACGAGTATTAAAGTCATATTGATTATATGCATTTAGATTTTATCTGACAGTTTCCTCTAGATGGATTCTTTTCATTATGTACATTTTGACTGTCGGCATCCTATTTTTGTCTAAAGTAATGGATGGGTCCCTGCCTACCTCACTCAAGCACATCATCAGTAATGCAGAATATTATGGCCCTTCACTCTTCCTCTTAGGTGAGTACACAGTAGCACCTCAGAAAACCCCCCAGAAAAAAAGAATTGAATATGATGACATTTCACTGTCTGCATAACTGTACAAAATAAGCTTTGGTTATGATTTTAATTTATCTTTTCCCCCCCTCTCTTGTCTCTGTCTTTAGCAACGGAGGTTGTGACAGTCTTTGTGTTCCAGGAGCCATCCCTGCTCTCCTCTTTGCAGGATAATGGTCTTACTGATGTCATGCTGCATGCCCTTCTCATCAAAGATGTGAGTTTTCTGAGTTGCACTTCTTCAGATTTCCTCATTTACACTATTTAGTTTTATAGTTGGTTGACTTGATAGATTCAATTTTCATTGCTGTAGTATAAATGCTAGAAGACATTTGTTGTAATGTAGCATTAGACACTAAATTTTAATATTTGGTGAGAACCTCCATGTCTTCATGCTGCCTATCTTGTGGTTATTCAGCTTTGGTTCAGTTTTGAAAAAAAGAAAATGCTTAGATAACGTGCAAGTCGACCTGTGGTTTCTGTAAACCACTGGCTGACCCAAGTCAGAGTCGGGCATGATGTGTAAGCATCCTGTCATTGTTTTTCTCTCCAGGTTCCTGCTACTCGCGAGGTGTTGGGATCTCTCCCCAATGTGTTCAGTGCTCTGTGCCTGAATGCAAGAGGCCTGCACTCCTTCGTTCAGTGCCAGCCATTTGAGCGCCTCTTCAAAGTGCTTTTGTCCCCTGACTACCTGCCTGCTATGCGACGGCGACGCAGCTCTGACCCGTTGGGTGAGTTGGACTGATGGGGCTGTGTTATTCCGATATTCCTATATATGCAACCTGCTTGAGTGAATGACATGTTCTGTGTTTGGCATCAGGTGACACTGCATCCAACTTGGGCAGTGCTGTGGATGAGCTCATGAGACACCAACCAACTTTGAAGACTGATGCTACCACTGCCATTATAAAGGTAATGTACCCTTTTACATAAGAGGCACTTTTAAATAATATCGAGACGTGATTTGGCAAAATAATAAAAGGTACTTTGGTGTTACAGTTACTGGAGGAGATATGCAACTTAGGTCGGGCCCCTGAGTACATCTGCCAGAAACCTTCGATCCAGAAGGCAGATGGCACTGTAGCAGTGCCACCTGCACGCTCCAGTCACGCTGCTGAAGAAGCGTCTAGTGAGGATGAAGAGGAAGAAGACGCCCTCCATACCTTCAGCCAGCAGCAGGGGGAGCCAGAGAGCAACAGACAGTCAGTGCCACTTGAACTGTATGACGATGAGTTCATAACACAATTGAATAGAGCAACAACTCTTTGCAAACGTACATTTTTTGTAGTCAGTTGTAAATATTAAATCAGTAGTTGGGATTTTGATGATTTATTGATTCTTGCAGGGTTGTGGGCACTGAGGAGCGAATACCCATTCCTCTCATGGATTATATTCTGAATGTGGTGAGTGTTGATTGTTTGACAGTTTAAGCATTGGTTTGGGTATGTTCCGAAGTTGTACTAGCAGTGTTTTGCATTACAGTCATTGTTTTGTGATGCTTTCCAGATGAAGTTTGTGGAGTCTATTCTAAGCAACAACACCACAGATGACCACTGTCAGGAGTTTGTCAACCAGAAGGGGCTGCTGCCTCTGGTCTCTATTCTGGGTTTACCTAACTTGCCCATAGACTTCCCCACCTCTGCTGCCTGCCAAGCAGTGGCTGGTGTCTGCAAGTCCATATTGGTAAGCAGACCAGAAATCTCACTGTCGTGATTTTTTTTTCTTACTGCCTTGTATTGCTTTATCTGAAAAACATAATTGCCATTTTGAGTGCTAAACTTTAGCTAAGTAACTAATTTCAATCTGCTTTCCCCTGGGCAGTTAAGTTATAAATATTTCTAAGTTTGTTGAATTCCCCCCCCTAAATTCACTAAATTCTCTCCCTGTTAGACTCTTTCTCATGAGCCTAAGGTACTCCAGGAAGGCCTGTGCCAACTGGACAGTATTCTGACGTCTCTAGAGCCACTTCACCGACCTATCGAGGTGCCTGGTGGGTCTGTGCTTCTCAGAGAACTGGCTAACGCGGGCCATGTCACCGACGCTACGTTATCAGCCCGTGCAACACCTCTTCTTCATGCACTTACCGCAGCACATGCCTACATCCTCATGTTTGTCCATACTTGCAGAGTTGGTCAGGTAAATATAAATGTATATTCTTACAAAACTGAAATGTTAACCCCTAACCTTTTTGTAATAACTTGATTCCACAAGTTGATTGCCGCCCATCTAATGTGATTTCTAAACAAAACGTGCTACGTCAACAATAGTGTAAAGGGAACAAATATCTATGCAGCCAATTATCTGGTGTTATTTATTTGAAATTAATTTATATCAATTTGTAGTAAGTATGTTTTAATTGTAAGAATTACCCTTTTTATAGCAAGTGTTTATTTCTAGGATTTAATCTATTCTTCTTAACCCTTGATTGTGATGAATGGTCAGTTGTATAAAAGTTACAATTAAGAACCAGTTCCTGAGAATTAATGATAATTGTATTTTCTTTGTCAAGCTGTGATGGGGTCTTTTTAATTTGTGATCAATATAGGTTCAGCATTTCTGAATGTAACATTTGTCTTTTTCTGAACAGAGTGAGATCAGGGCAATCTCAGTCAACCAATGGGGCTCCCAGCTTGGATTGAGTGTTCTCAACAAGCTCAGTCAGCTTTACTGCTCTCTGGTGTGGGAGAGCACTGTGCTGCTGTCCCTCTGCACACCCAACAGGTGAACCTTTTATCCTATATCGTCTTTATTTTAACGGCACAGACAAATCTTGCCTTCTTAACACCTCTTGCCCTTCTCTAACAGCCTGCCACCAGGATGTGAATTTGGCCAGGCTGACATGCAGAAACTTGTGCCCAAAGAAGAGAAGCCTTCTAGCAGCACTGCAGCACCTACTGCCTCTGGCTCCAGACGAACTGGTAAGATAACATGAACTTAAACTAAATACATCAGTGTCATATAATGTTTCTGGAAAATTTTACACACTTTAAATCTACTACCTTAATCTAGCAGAAACTGAGACGACGTCTGTGGATGCATCTGCTGGTGGACTGTTGGAAGGCATGGGCCTAGATGGGGACACCTTAGCTCCAATGGAGACAGACGAACCCACTGCAACTGACCCTAAGGTCAAATCCAAGCTTACCCCAGCTATGGCAACCCGCATCAAGCAGATTAAACCGCTTCTCTCTGGTGAGATAATATTCATAACACACATTTGTATGCGTTTTCATATTTTAAGTGATTATTCAAAACCAAGAATGAGTCTAACTTGCCTTTCACTTTCTTGTGACATTTCCAGCTTCATCTCGGCTTGGTAGGGCTCTGGCTGAGCTCTTTGGCTTGCTGGTGAAGCTGTGTGTGGGCTCTCCAGTCCGCCAACGCCGCTCCCACCATGCCACAAGCACTGGTACTACCCCCACACCTGCTGCCCGGGCCACTGCCTCCGCTCTGACCAAGCTCCTCACCAAGGGTCTGAGCTGGCAGCCCCCACCCTACACACCCACCCCTCGCTTTAGGTAAGAACAGACTATTCCTATCACGTACATTCCATTTTTCTCCAACGTACACTGTACACTGGTTACATGAAGTGTGCTTTTTTTTCCTGGCAGGCTGACATTCTTTATTTGCTCAGTGGGCTTCACATCTCCCATGCTGTTTGATGAGAGAAAGTATCCCTACCACCTCATGCTGCAAAAGTTCTTTTGCTCTGGGGGGCATGATGCCTTATTTGAGTAAGTCCCGCTATGTGTCGTTACATGTCAAAACATCAAATGTTGTTTGGTGCTATCCAAAATATTCTAATTTATTGGTTGGTTTGCTTTTGTATAGGACATTTAACTGGGCCCTGTCAATGGGTGGGAAGGTGCCAGTGTCTGAGGGTCTGGAGCATGCTGATCTACCAGATGGGACAGGAGAGTTCCTTGATGCCTGGTTAATGCTGGTGGAGAAGATGGTGAACCCAAGCACTGTTCTGGACTCACCCCACTCCCTACCAGCTAAAATGCCCGGAGTCACACCCACTATGCCCCAGTTCAGCGCCCTGCGGTTCCTCATAGTCACCCAGAAGGTCAGCGTCAACCTGCCCTATGGTATTCATATGAGTGTCCTGCTGCTAGCAAGTAGAACTTGCGAGTTTGTTTTCAACATGGGAAGTCATCATATACAATACATGGCAGTCTAGTGGTTTAACTGGCAGACACGGACAGGAAAGATGGACACTACGATTGCTCCTTGCTCTCTTTTCAGAGAGATTTTTCCTTTGCTACAATCCTTTTTTAACACGAAGACAATGTTAAGCGATCTATAAATATAAATGGGACAGTATCCATCGGTTAATTTAAACTGTTGTAAACATAGTTAATATTTCCCTGTTGAAATGGAACAAACTCTAACATGCACATTATTATACAAACCTCTGCGTTTGAGTATTTTCCTCCCAGGTATAAGAATTTGAGGCTTTGCCATGGATTTATAATAATAATTTAAAATTAATTAATTTTAGTTTTAATAATAGTTGCCTTTCAGAGCACTCAAGGTCACCTAACAAGGCACAACAAAAAACAATGTCAGAATTATAAATAAAATGGATAGTGAATAAAACATGTAGTTTGGCCAAATGGGACACAATTAAACTGTATATGCCACTTTAAAAAGATGAGTTTGGAGATGGGATTTGAAAATAGAAAGACTCAATGTTAGTAATGTCTGGTGGGAGGGAGTTTCAGAAGTGGTGAGCAGAGCGGCGGAAAGCTTTAAAACCCATGGTTGTCTGAAGGGCAGGTGGTACAGTGAGGTGGATGGAGGAATAATACCTGAGGGTGTGTCAATGTGCAATATACTATTATTATAATACCTTCTCTTCCTCATCAAGGCTGCATTCACATGCATCCGCAGTTTGTGGAATAGGAAGCCGCTGAAGGTGTATGGAGGCAGGATGGCTGAATCCATGCTGGCCATCCTCTGCCACATCCTTAGAGGTGAGCCGGTTATCCAGGAGCGCCTGACCAAGGAGAGAGAGGGGACAGTGCGTGCGGATGAGGAAGGCTCTTCTTCTACTACTACTACTACTACTGCGACTACTACTACTACTACGACTACTACTTTGGCCCCCACCGGGGCCCCTGGAGCATCAACAACAGCTGGAGAGGTACCAGCACCGACTGTACCAGCTGTTGGGGGGCCAGCAGGAGGATCAACTGATGAGTCAACCAATCCCACCCCCCGCCGTGAACCCCAGGTCAACCAGGCGCAACTTACACAGGTTTGTACGAAATGTATCTAGACTATTTTGTCAATTTTAGATAGAAAGAAATATAATCATAAATATTGAAAATTAAAGAAAAAAGTATACAAAAAACAACTGGGGACAGATAACATACATCAGTAATTTCATCCTTCATTTTGGTATTACATTATTTTGGTATTGTTTGTAGATTGACTGGAAGCTTTTCCTACTTTGGTTTATTCATGCAGCTTTGTCTATATTTTCAGCTTCCTTTGCCATTAAAGATGGCGATTTAAACAGCACAGGTTTACTGCATAATTGCATATCAAGTGGGCCATATGAACATGAAGCGAAAACAGGGTTTTTCTGTTAAACAATCTTGTACCCCCGAAATACCCCATGCACTGAATCGGTGGCCACCGTTTGTTATGTAACAGAAAGATATAGAGGGAGACAGTTGTGCTCATAGCTCTTTCAATCAGAAAGCGTGAAAGAAATATCCATATCCTGGCCCCCGTTTTTTTGGGCCCTTTCTTCATGACACCTCTGTTTACTCTGTAATGATGACTTCCTCTTTTGTGTTCTGCTTTAGTTGATGGATATGGGTTTTTCAAGAGAACATGCCATGGAGTCCCTCCTGAACACCAGCACCATGGAGCAGGCCACAGAATACCTACTTACACACCCCCCTCCACTTCTTAGTGGAGCAGTAAGGGTAAGAGTTCATGAACAGCTATGGACATTTGTTGCCAATTTCAGAAGTTATCTCATGTAGCTGACAAGTTTACTCTTACTCTTCTAGGACATGACTATGTCTGAGGAGGATCAGATGATGAGGGCTATTGCCATGTCACTTGGGCAAGAGGTCAGCATGGAGCAGCGTTCTGACTCTCCTGAGGTGCGTCCCTCTCATTGCGCAAATTACATCTGTGAAACTGTTTTGCTACAAATCATCTGTTGTAGGGCTGCACGATATTTCCAATGTATCATCCTCATGTCATCACCATGCGTGATATACGTATCGCATTAGACTGCTGTCAATGTATTGAGAGCCAGAGGAGATGACGCAGTGCAAATGATAGACTCAGAGAGGAGCAGTAAATTGCTGACGGAGCCAGTATGAACTGTAACGGTCCAAACGTGTATGAAAACACCCTAAATTAACACTGTAAGTGGACTTAGTGGCCCTATTGACCGGGCAGCGCACCTTCTCCTCGGGCTGTGGAGCTGTCCATGGTCCCTGCATCCGTAGCCAGGGACTGTTTACGTTTATTTATCGAAAGTCATCGCGATATTCAACAAGGTTATCGCAAGTACTCCTAATGCAGCCCTAATCTTTTGCTATATAAAATGAAAATAACTTAATTGAACAGTTTGAGATTATGGTTATTTTTTGTGACTTAGGAAGCAGCACGTCGGCGTGAGGAAGATGACAGGAGAGCAAGGGAGCGGGCAGAAGAGGAAGAGGCCCGCTGCTTAGAACGCTTCATGGAGGCTGAGCCGCTGGATCCCCAGGAGCTGCATACATTTACTGACTCCATGCTGCCTGGCTGCTTCCATCTCCTGGATGAGCTGCCTGACACAGTCTACAGACTCTGTGACCTGCTGATGACTGCCATCAAGAGGAGTGGCCCAGAATACAGAGATCTCATCCTTGGTCAGGTTGTTCACCAGGTGAGCGGATGAATGCATGTTAAAATCATTTTAGCTTTTTGGATCGTACTATATGTATATAGAGACAATGAGTGTATATGTGAATGTATATAGAAACAATGAGGGCTTTTGAATGTGTTTCATTTAATTTTTAATCTTAAATCAAGGCATTGGTCAATTACACAACTCATGCTTAGCTTAAATATCTTAGTGAGAGTAAAAAATGCAGATTTCCCTTCAGCATACAATTCATATTTGTGTCATTTGTAATTAAGTTATTTAAGAGTAAATGTTCAAATTAAATACCTGATCTTATCTTCACATCAACTTGTTTGTACCAGTCTAATTGCATTCATGTTGTGTGTGTGTAGGTGTGGGAGGCAGCAGATGTGCTGATCAAGGCGGCTGAGCCTCTGACAACCAGTGACACAAAGACAGTGTCTGAGTGGACTAGACAGATGGCCACACTGCCCCAGGCCTCAAAGCTCGCAACACGAATTCTGCTGCTCACATTGCTCTTTGAGGTAACAGAAACACACCCATAGAAAGTTAAAGCCTTGTAATGTCATTCTTAGAGGATAAAATAATAGTTCATCTACAATCCACTATTTATCATTTGTTTTCTGCCTTGAAAGGAACTGAAGCTGCTGGGTGCCAGAGTGGTGGAGAACAGTGGGATTCTTGATTTGCTGATTAAGCTGCTTGAGGTTGTGCAGCCCTGTCTGCAGGCTGCTAAAGAACAGAAAGACATCCAGACACCAAAGTGAGTTTCACCCAACACACCAATCTTCTCTTGTTCTCATCTCATCATTAAAGATCAAATTTTTGTGTTATGTATTAACATGATTTTTTTGCAGGTGGATCACCCCAGTACTGTTGATCATTGACTTCTATGAGAAGATGGCAGTCTCTTCAAAGCGCAGAGAACAAATGAACAAGGTACTAAGTTGCAGTGTATTATACTATAGTATTATACTAACTATTTAGACCTAGTTATAAGCATAAGTATAGACAACTACTTAGCAATAGAGTTAAAAGTCTGTCATATTTTTGTAAGTTGGTACTTAGTGGCGCATATGATATTTCACTGAAATGAAGTCATTGTAAGGTGTTGTAATCTCATGCAACTCTTTGTACACATTTCCAATTCTCTCAACCTTATAGTATCTCCAGCCCAATGGAAATAACTGGCGATGGTTTGATGATCGCTCTGGCCGTTGGTGCAGTTACAGTGCATCAAACAACAGTACCATCGACTCAGCATGGAGGGCTGGGGAAAGCAGTGTCCGCTTCACAGCTGGACGCCGTAGATACACTGTGCAATTCAACACCATGGTGCAGGTATATACAAACACAATCATCTTTCAGAGAAACACAATCAACTGCCAGAGAATATAAAGAACTTTAAAAAATAGCTTAATTTCATGGTTGATTGTCTTCAGTAGAGATTTTTGATAATAATTCCACACCTTTGACAGGTAAATGAGGAGACCGGTAACAGGAGGCCAGTGATGTTGACTGTCCAGAGAGTGCCACGCATACCCAAGCCTGCCAAGTCTGGTAGCATTACCGACTCTGAGAGAGAAGAGGCAGAGAAGAGCAAAGCAGAGGAAACTCAGACTGACCTAGACTCGGGGGCAGCAGTGGAGATGAGTGCTCCAAAGGATGATTCCAGCCAGCTGAAGGAGACCACTACAGGCCCCTCGCCTGCCCCAGAGTCGGATCACTCTCAGAGCACAGATATTGTTGTACAAGGCCTGAGTGAAGACATGACCACCGTTCTTATTCGGGCCTGTGTCAGTATGATTAGTGTTCCTGTGGACCCAGACACCCTCCACGCCACATTGCGGCTGTGTTTGCGCCTGACACGCAATCATCACTATGCTATGATGTTTGCTGAGTTAAAGAGCACACGGATGATTCTGGGGTTGACGCAGATCTCCGGCTTCAATGGCTTCACCCCACTCGTTACTCTGCTGTTCAGACACATCATTGAAGATCCAGCCACACTGCGGCACACCATGGAAAAGGTTAGTCTAATCACAATTTTTCAGTAGTTATAGATGCTTTCGGGTAATATTTTATCAGCAATTTGTTATTGCTGAATGACATTTTTTGAATAATAGCTTTAAGTTGATGAATAACAAAAACACTTCCTCAAAACTGTTGCAATAGGTTGTGAGATCAGCTGTGACCAGTGGAGCAGGCAGTACCACCTCAGGTGTGGTTTCAGGCAGCCTTGGTTCCAGAGAAATCAATTACATTCTTCGTGTCCTTGGCCCGGCCGCCTGCCGTAATCCTGAATGCTTTGCTGAAACCGCCAGCAATTGTGTCCGCATTGCTCTGCCTGCACCACGTGGAGCTGGCACTGGTGAGTATGCAAGCTAATAGGCGCTAGAAGTAACATTTGGTCATACTTTAAATGGGTTCAACAGATTTATTTAGCTCTTAAATTGTGTCTCGATATTTCAACGCCTATAAACACATACTGCATCTTTCTCTACAGCGTCTGATGATGAGTTTGAGAACCTTCGAATTAAGGGGCCCAATGCAGTGCAGCTTGTGAAGACCACTCCTCTGAAACTCTCCCCCTTACCTGCTATTCCTGACACTATCAAGGAGGTCATCTATGATATGCTTAATGCTCTGGCTGCCTACCACGCGCCCGAAGAACGTAAGGAATGCTAACAAGATCCTGACAACTACCGATTCAATAAGTGCATATGTATTTTTAATGAAAGTAGGCATTTGACCATTCCAACTAAGTGTTTGCTTTTGTGTGATGCACAGCGGAGCGTCCAGAAGAACGTGCAGCAGTTGTGCCTGGTGGTCAAGACCTGTGCCAGATATTGCAGGATGTTGGTGATGACGTTTACCAGCAATACCGACTCACCCGGCAGGGTAGCGACTTCGACTCCCAGTCTGCTTTCCATATCAATGTGAGTCTACATGACATGTAGTCCAGTTAATCTTGCATATTAAAACATGACATGTATTATCTCATTGAATAATAGAGCCGTGTCTCTTTGTCACAGACTCAAGTGTTTGCTGCTGATGGAGCTGTGGCAGAGTCTTCTCAGTCTGGCACACCACAAGGAGAAGGTGAGACTAACTATTTGTTTTAATACAATACAGGTTTAAAGTAACTGCACTTGTATGAAACCCTTATCTCTCCTCGTACTGTTTGATTAGCTGTCAGTCTGCTTTCTTACGGTAATTTATGGCAAAGCAGTATATGGAACGGTAAAAGCGATAACAGCGTGTAGCCAGTTAGTCAGTCAATAGTTTTTCTGTTAATTCAACTGTTTTAGCTCGCCAACATAGTAATTATATGAACGTGCCAAAGCAAAATGCATTAATATTTCTCTGTTTCATTCATTGTTAAGGTATTGTGTTTTCAGCCCTAAATAAACAGTTCAAATGTGCTCCACACATGTGTAAAATACTTTTTAAAGTATTGCTTGATTTGGGTTATCTTTTATGCAAGACCGTCCCCCATATTGTTATGTGATCGGTACATGATATGTATAATCTATCATTCTGTTTCTCAGCCTCTACACCAGAAGAGATGCGGGAGGAGAAGAAGGAACAGGAGGGAGAGAAAGGCACAAGCTCAGATGAGGGTAAAGCAGCCAAGGTAAAGGCAAGTAAGCCTTTGATGCCAACCTCCACCATCCTCAGACTGCTGGCTGAACTGGTGCGCTCCTATGTTGGCATCGCCACATTAATTGCCTCCTACTGCTACACTGCTGGACAGTCCGAACTTATTAAGGAGGTGGGTAGTTAAAATTGTGTCAACCATTCACATCTCTATTTTATTGCATTAATTTATGTTTATCCTAACACTTTTCACCACCCTACCTCCTAACAGGATTGCAGTGTTCTAGCCTTTGTACTGGACCACTTGCTGCCCCACACCCAGAATTCAGAAGACAAGGACACCCCAGCCCTGGCACGTCTCTTCCTTGCAAGCCTGGCAGCTGCCGGCACAGGCACTGATGCCCAGGTAGCCCTTGTCAATGAGGTGAAGGCGGCCTTAAGTCGTGCACTGGCAATGGCAGAAGGCACCGAAAAGCACGCCAGGTAAACAACATCAAAAATATTGAAAATATAAACCACGATTGATTAATAATTTCCATGGATGTGAACAAACCCACACTCAATGTCTGACTTGCCGCATCTTTTTCACAGGCTTCAGGCAGTGATGTGCATCATCAGCACCATCATGGAATCATGCCCCTCCACATCCAGCTTCTATAGCACAGCAGCAGCCAAGACGCAACACAACGGCATGAACAACATCATAAGGCTTTTCCTTAAGAAAGGACTGGTTAATGACTTAGCCCGTGTGCCTCACAGCTTGGATTTGTCCAGGTATGATTACACCATATTCATTTAAATAAAATTACTAGACTGGGGGCCTTTGCATTACAAAAAGTGATTTCTGGATTAAGAAGTTAAACGGGCCCCTATGGTGCATGTCCTAATGATCCATCCATGTTAACTAGTATATCATTTTCTTCATGCCTGTTGGTGCATTACTCTAAACCCTGGCTTTCCCAAATCACCATTTTGAAACTTATTAAGCCAGACATCACAAAACGACAATCGATCTTGAGGGCATAGTTCTGTTTCATAATCATATTGGCTTTGCCAAAATTATATTGTGACATAAAATCTGAAGAAAATGGCTCGACATTTTTCCTCTATATCATTTAGTCCCAACATGGCCAACACAGTGAATGCTGCCCTGAAGCCTCTGGAGACTCTATCCCGTATTGTGAACCAGCCCAGTAGTCTGTTTGGGGGCAAAGGAGGCTCAAGCAAGAACAAGACGGAACATGATACTGTGGGCACCGCCAGGGACAGCAACAGCAACACTCAAGGTATTGAGTCAGATGAGGTATTTCCAGACTCTAGATCCAGGGATTGCAAATGTGTCTTGCTGATGTGTGACATGTATTCCAGGAGAGTCTGGTGAGGCAGAGCCAGTAGAGGGCAGCCACAGGGTGCAGGGAACAGACACTGACCTGATGGATGGAGAGACGGAGGGAGACACTGTAGTAATCGCTGGTCAGCCAGAGGTTCTCAGCACACAGGCTATGCAGGTGATTGACATTTTATTACATGCAATACTCTGCAACTGTAATTCTGTAACTGCTGTAATTACTGGCCATAACATAAAAGCAAATATGACCCAAGGTATTTTTGCATCATTCCCTGTGCTTTTAGGTAGAGAATGAGTTGGTGGACCTGATTGATGAGCTCCTGGAAAGAGATGCTGGCACTGTCAACAGCACTATTATAGGTAAGTCACCTATAGATTAGGTAGATGGTAAAGAAAAGGTTTGAATAGTTAGGTTCAAAACCACAAATCCTCTGTGGTATAGATGCTTAATACAAAAAACATAATTTAAGTGTTATCATGGATGTTCATAATGAAGTTAAATAAAATGTTAACTAACAAGAACCATTTATGACCAATTAATATTAATATGTTCTGTCAAACAGTGGGACGAAGCGGTGAAGATGAGTCACAAGAGGATGTTTTGATGGATGAGGCCCCTTCAAATATAAGCCAGACATCCACTCTTCAGGCAAACCGGGAAGGTAAGACCTTCCCTTAAAAGATCACAACTTTAAAGACCAACAACTGCACAGTTGTCGTCTTTTTTCCGATTCAAGGGTCTAAGGATGGAAGTTGTTGTTATGCTTTACCAATTATTAAGCCCCTTGTGGAACATTTGTTATATATTTTTAATTTTGTAATATATATAAGATTTGACTTGACTGGGACTGACAACTTCTCAATATACTGTATATACTATAACAACTGTGTGGTTCTCTCTTCCATCAGACTCTATGAACATCCTGGAACCAGAGGATGAGGAACACACTCAGGAGGAAGATTCTAGCGGCAGCAATGATGATGAAGACAGTCAGGATGAGGAGGAGGAGGAAGAAGACGAGGAGGAGGAGGAGCAGGTATGACTTAATGCATTCAGGTTAAGTAAACATTTTTTTCTTCTAGCTCATCCTTTAAACTGACGATATTACTGCTACTCTCCCTCAAGGATGATGAAGAAGGAGACGAGGATGATGACGATGAAGGTTCAGAGATGGAGTTGGACGAGGACTTCCCTGACATCAATGCCGCACCTCACATCCGCTTTGAAAGGTTTGACCGAGACGATGACCTCATCATAGAGTTCGACAACATGTTCTCCAACAACGGTATGCAGCATCATTTAGAACCAACAATTACTATTGTCAAATTAATTGTAGTTGATTATTCACCCACAATCTCAATTTGAATAAAAAAATGTCTTCACACAACAAAATACCTTTTTGACAGCAGACATTCTGACTTGTCATAGCAGAGTGGAAAATCTTTTGTTAATAATTGCTCAGTTGCTGCAAGTGTTGCCGTAAGCCATGCCGGTGTGCCAGCATGCACAGTACCAGGACCCTCGAACTAGCTCACCTAAAGGAATTACCATTGTTTTAAAGTTATCAATCACACGTGTGCCTTTCCTGCTAAATGAGGCAAAATCTCTGCGGTTGAAAAAGGTCTGTCAGATAGTAAGTGGCTGTGCCCCCCTAATGTCTGCCTACTGTTTTCTGTTTTCCATCAGCTGACATCCCTCCTTCCCCAGGGAACATCCCTAGCTCCCATCCACTGATGGTGCGCCATGCTGACCACGGTTCCCTCACCCTAGGCGTGGCAGGCACAAGCAGCCGCCTAGCCCAGGGCATGGGTCGCAGTCAGCGGACACTCCGCCAGCTCACTGCTAACAGTGGACATACTATCCATGTCCACTACCCTGGCAATCGCCAGCCTAACCCACCATTAATTTTGCAAAGGTGAAAGCATGTTATTTTAGTGGCTTTGTTAAACAATATGTTTTGCGACATCTGCTTTGAGCAATATTACCATTTAAAATATCTGTTCATCTTCTACTCCCTTCTTTAGATTGTTGGGTCCCAGTGCTGCAGCAGACATTTTACAGTTGTCCAGCTCTCTGCCTCTGCAGTCTCGCGGCCGTGCCCGCCTTTTGGTTGGAAATGAAGACGTGCACATCATTGCTCGCTCTGATGATGAGTTGTTGGATGATTTTTTCCATGAGCAAAGCAGTACTGGGGGCCAAGCAGGTGAGTTTGCCCTAATCCAATGGTTTTTTTTTTTTTTTAGGGTTAAGTATTTGCACGAATTTGTAACCATTTTTTTCACTGCTCTCTAGGCACCCTCTCCAGTATTCCCACTGCCTTAACTAGGTGGACAGATGAGTGTAAAGTGCTCGACGCTGAGAGTATGCACGACTGTGTCGCAGGTAAGTTTGTTGAAGATTAATATCATAATGTGTTACAGTATTGCAGGGGTTTCCCTACAGATGTAGATAGACCTTTTTAATTTATAGCCCAAGCCAAGGATGAGTTATAACGTCTGTTTGCTTTCAGTTGTGAAGGTGCCTATCCTGCAGCATCTAGAGAGTCTGCGTGATGAGGAACTGGAAGAGCGTAGAGAAAAGAGGAGGAGGCAGCTGGCGGAGGAAGAGGAGTCGAAGCAAAATGAGAAGAGGGCCTCTGGAGCAGAACAGGCCAGGGAACAGAGCCTGCAGGTTAATAAATTATATATTTGCTTACTAGGAATACTTTTTAGACATACAACTTTGAGGAGGTCAGTTTATTTGCTAATGTCTGGTCTTGTTTTTGTCCGTAGGGTTCGGGATTAGGGACAATTAATGGTGGAGAGAACACTGCAGGTACTGAAATTTATATATAAAAATAATTTAAAAAAAAATACATAAATGTATCTTTCTTGATGTTCAAATTATCCAGCCTGTCTAAAATGGACACATCACAGTGATGAGCATCCAGAGGCAAGTTGCCACCGAAGCGTGCTGTGGGATGAGGTAGTAGTTTGTATAGTTTTAGGATCACACCAGATCTGGGAGATAACTATACAGTCTACTGTCTTTCCTATAGCAACGCCATACCAGCTCGGCAACTTCATCGGCTACAAGGAAATCCACTCCTAACTATCAAACTCATCTGTAATTAACAGTGCTTTCTTAAGTACCCAACTCCACATATTAAAATTGTATCTCAGGTGTTATTCTGTATGTATGTATCTTTTGTGGAATTGTTATTCTACACGTGGCTGTGCTGTGGTGAGGTAGTAAGTTGTGTTGTTGTTGGGGATCAGGATTGTGCACCCCGTTCAGGAGATAACTATACAACTTACTGCCTTCCTCAGCATTGGCTATTGCCGTCTGTGAAGATAATGTTCGGCACTGTTAACAATTGGTTACTATCTTGCATCGTGAAAATGTTTTCATAATTGTTAAATAATTAAGAGCCCAGTTAAACATTGAATATTAGTAGCCATTAATAACCTCTGAAAAAAGATACTCACTTGGAACAATTATTTAGCATAAATTTCAGAACAAAAATCTATAAACCAGTAATCTTTAGTTCATGAAAGTATAAAAACTGTACTTCTGTCTTCACACGTTTTTTGTATGGATCTTACAGAGGGTGAGCAGGCTCAGGGTGGCACAGTGTCATGTCTGGACCCACCCAGGGTCTCGGACGGTTTCCTCACTGCTCCCCCATCTGGAGAGGTCACCCCCACAACATCTGCTCCTCATGAGCAGGCTCTAGTCTCCTTGGAGACTGCGATCAGTCAGCAGGTCCACCAGCCAATCGCTGACCTGCTATTGGCTGAGTCGCATGGCAGCTCACTGGCTGCTCTGGCAGGGGCAGGCCTTCCACCTTTGGCGGCAGCTGACAGACCCAACAGTGAAGCGGAGGCATCTCAGATGGAAATGTCCCCAGCACCCACAATCGGTGAGAGAGTCGGTGGAGGAGGAGGAGCGTTGGATGAAGGCAGGGAAGGTAGATTAACTTTGAAAACTCTCTTAATACAGACTGGCCAACAGTGAGGACAAGCATCTGTAATAAGAATGTTGTTGATCTTGGTCGAAACTAGATCCCTCCTAAAAAAGTTCTGACCACTGAAAAACGAATCAGTGACCCATGGAACTTTACTACAGTGCATTTAGAGTTGTTTCCTCACCCTTGCCCTTAATGATTTTATTTGAACCTTTTACTTTTTCTCAGCCTCCCTAAGTCCAGACATCGTGGAGACCTCAGAGCCTGCAGTAGTGGGTGTGTCACAACTGGAAGGGTCTCCCATGGATACCAGCAGCCCTGCCTCTGCCACTCAGGAAGAAGCTGCTCCCATCCCTGCCCAGTCCACCCAGCTCTCTCAGGAGCTTTCTGGTAGTGGGGAGAGTGGACTGACTGACAGGCAGACGGATGCAGAGACGGGGTGTGTAGCTTGATTTCTCACCCAAGGCACATTAAAATCAATACCATGTTTTCTTTTTTATCTCTTAGATAACAATAAAGGTTAGTTAGTGATTCGTACTGCCCTCTCTTTGCCAGCATATGCAGAACATGCTTTAGTCTCAGGCAAAACAAATTAAATAAATTCCAAATTCATTACTCCAGCTGGTTGCCCTGTCTGTGCGTCAAATACATTTTATCCCTTTTGACTGTTTTTAAGAATATTTAGTTCCTGAACCAAAATAAAACAATGATATGGTTCAGTTAAATCTGCCCCAGGGATTGTAAGCACATTAACAATGTGTAAATCATAAATATTTCATCACACACACTTTTGCTGACTGATAATCTTTTTTAATTTTATGTTGACAGCCCGACTTCTGTGTCATCCCTTGGGGAAATGATGCCCAGGAGTGACAGTGCTGACAGCCAGTCTCAGGCCATTCAGGAAGAGCCCCTCCCATCAACCAGCAATGAGGAGGAGGACCCACTTGCAGGTAGACTTAATTGCTACCCTTATTATTTTTCATTTAAATTTCTAGCAATATAAAATCTCATAATGTAGTGATGTTTTTTACCTTGGCAGGCATCAGTCTGCCAGAAGGTGTGGATCCCTCTTTCCTGGCAGCTCTTCCTGAGGACATCCGCAGAGAGGTGCTGCAAAATCAGCTTGGGATCAGACCACCCTCCCGTCCTCCTGTTACCACCAGCCTGCCTTCCTCTACTCCACCTGTACTCGGAGGACCAGGGATTACAGAAGTCAGCCCTGAATTCCTGGCGGCCTTGCCACCTGCCATCCAGGAAGAGGTAAGAGACTTCTCAAAAAATGAAAGATCACAGTAGACTAAAGGCTTAAATTATTAAAAAATAATTTAAAAAGATTCAGATTTGCATTTCTGTTATTAAACATGCAATTGGTCAACTTAGGTTCTTGCTCAGCAACGGGCAGAGCAGCAGCGCAGGGAGCTATCCCAGCAGCCTACACAGGGGGACACACCTTTGGATCCAGTCACCTTCATCCAGACGCTGCCTTCAGAGCTCCGACGTAGTGTCCTAGAGGATATGGAGGACAGCGTGTTGGCTGTGATGCCCCCAGATATTGCTGCTGAAGCCGCCGCGTTGCGTAGGGAGCAAGAAGCACGTCAGAGGCAACTGATGCATGAGAGGCTGTTTGGTCATAGCTCTTCTTCAGCCCTATCAGCCATCTTGCGCTCACCAGCCTTCACAAATCGGTTAGGGAGCAATCGTGGCGTCCAGTACACTCGGCTGGCTGTGCAGAGAGGAGCCACATTTCAGATGGGGGGAGGAACTAACCACAGGTGAGATAAGATGTTTACCACTTGAGAATCCAAATGCTTTTCAAATTTTTTGGTTTGATCCCCAAAAAACTACCTAAATTTAGGCATTAGAAACTCAAGAAAAGTCTTTTTTTTTCTAGATATTCTTGATAAACCATTATTGATAGATGATGAACTGAATGTGTTTTGCCTTGTTTCCTCAGACCTTCCAGTTCTAGCGTAGACTCCTTGTTGCGTCTGCGCGGTCGGTTGCTGCTAGACCACGAGGCCTTGTCCTGCCTGCTGGTTTTGCTTTTTGTGGATGAACCGAAGCTTAACACCAGCCGTCTGCACCGTGTGCTCAGGAATCTCTGCTACCACTCTCAGACACGTGGATGGGTCATTCGCAGCCTGTTATCCATCCTCCAGCGCAGCAGCGAAAGTGAGGTGTGTGTTGAGTCCTCGCGTCTCGAGGACTCCCGTGGTAAAAGGAGCATCCAGGGAAGCTGTGGAGGAAAAGGTTCCGCTACGTCCTCCCTCTCCTCTTCCTCCTCTTCTTCATCATCCTCATCATCCTCCTTAGAGTTACTGAACAGGGTGGAGTCTCGCAGCTCTAACCAGCTTTCCTGGCTCTCTGTTTCTATGGACGCAGCTTTGGGCTGCAGGACAAACATTTTCCAGATTCAGCGAGTATCGGGTAGGAAACATGCTGACCGTCACTCAGGTGGGGGCTCTGCAGGATCTGGAACACTGGGAGGACTTTCAGGGGCTGCTGCAGGTGTCACATGTGCAGGAGGTGGAGGCTCCACTGTTCACATCCACCCGCAAGCTGCTCCGGTGGTCTGTCGACACGTGTTGGACACACTTATCCAGCTAGCTAAGGTGACAGTCCAGCTTTTTTCATCCACCCCTGACACATAATTGATTACATATTCAATTCTAATAGTTAATTAATTTGATTAAGTTTGTTTCCTGTCTACCCCCTGCAGGTGTTCCCCAGCCACTTCACACAGCAGCGGTGTAAGGATCTTTCGGCATCGTCTTCTGACCTGGACGCTCGTCTTTGTCTGGGATCCGCCGGGGTACTGGGTGGAATTGGGAACTCCAGGTCAGGGACGCAGTCTCAAAGCAACCCCGGCCCTAATGTCTCCAACACACAGAACTCCTTTGGCTCCTCTGCTATTAATCCCCAGTCCCTCGGCATTTCCACTGATTTTTGGGACCTGCTGGTCAAGTTGGACAACATGAATGTCAGTCGCAAGGGCAAGGCCTCTATGAAGACCGTGCCTCTGGGGGGCAGTGCAGAAGCTGAGGGGGCCCAGTTCAGCTTGGAGACGTCCCCTCTAGGCCAGCTGATGAACATGCTGTCTCACCCAGTAATCAGACGGAGCTCCTTGCTCACTGAAAAGCTGCTACGCCTGCTTTCCCTCATATCCATTGCCCTGCCTGACAATAAGGCCACGGAGGTGCCTGCTGGACACCCCGCCCCACAGGCTTCCCATGTGGCAACCAACTTAGGAGCCACAGCTGCAGTCACAACACAGGGCACTGTATCTGTATCTGTGGGCTCTACCCAGCCAATTGTGGCAGGCCTAGGGACCTCTTTGGGAGCTTCAGTCCAGGGTACATCCTCGGGGAGTGTAACAGCCTCCCAAACATCCTCTACAACAATCTGTATACCCACATCCACTGGAACAACCTCTACAGGTAATTATTTATTCTAAAATACGATGTTATCTGTTCATTTAAACATTAAATTGTCAAATTGATTTTTAGAAGATAATGATGTACAGTTTGGGGGGGTTCCAAAATAGGGAAACAGAGGGGCACTCTTACCAGTTCAGAGAGTGACAACAAGATGGCCTCCAGTGGACTCACAGAGAAACAGCTTCAACTCTCTGTGGAGGTATGGAAAAGTTGAAAACTGTTTCTGCCATGCTGTCGTCCTGAAATGTGTGAATTTCCATTACTGCTCATGGAACTATGAGCAGAGCAGGAATGGCATGAATTGTATCAACGTTAAGTCATCGTTAGTTGTATGGGTGGACACAGTATTATGACTGGATTGTGACGTCCATTAATCAAAGACCAGTCTGTCTGGTTAGTTGTACAAACCAACTTTCAGCTATAATAAAAAAAAAAAGTAGAATTAATTGTTGAACCCACGAGGAAAAGACAAAGAAAAGTCATCAGAGAACAAATAGGCTTGAAGTTGCTTTTTAAAACAAACAAATGTGGCATCTTTGAGACTTTGTGGGAAGTTGTTCAGACTTGAGAAGCAACAACAGAAATATTTTAAGCCTTGACCTTGGAGTGGCCACAACTCTGTTTTACTAGCTAGACAGATGATATAGTCCAATAGTGATCCAGCATAGATTATATTGAAAGAGACTTTTGTCTCAGACACAAAAAGCTAATTTCTCATGATAAACATTCATGAAACAATTTTAACAATCATTTACTGTTTTCAACAGAGGCCAATTGATCTGTTTTCTGTTTCACCTTTCTACTTTTTTGTTAATACTCTCCCTTCTCCTTAAAAGGTGTTGACATCTCACTCATGCTCAGAGGAGGGTCTGGAGGATGCAGCTAACATTCTACTGCAGCTTTCAAGAGGAGATGGTACCACCAGAGACACTGTACTCAGACTGCTGCTCAGTGGAGCTAGACACCTTGGATACACTCTATGCAAACAGATCGGTTAGTGCTGTGAGACTACACCGATACTAGTTATCGTCCCCCAATTCAAGAGTATACAGTTTTCCTTAAGTGTTCATTTGAACATTTTCTCTCTCTTTCAGGCACATTGCTGGCTGAACTAAGAGAGTACAACTTGGAGCAGCAGAAGCGGGCGCAAGCTGATTCACACTCCCCAGATGCCCCGCCTGAAGATCCCTCCATCTCGGGCAGGCTCAGGGGCAAGATGACAAGCAGGTTAGCTAGTTATAACCCTGGTTGCCCAGTGCCACTAGGTTGTCAAGCACGCAACTCAGTCACTGGGCTCTCAAAAGGGACTAGCAGACTGAATCTACTTGAACTAGTTTGATTTCCCGAAGTAACGCTGGATTATGTAATGACTGTCTGTTTTTACATGAAGTGTCCCAAAACTACAATTTCCTTTACCTCGTATGCATTTGTTGGCTTGGGCACAGGTTTGACGGCTCGGAGAGTGTAGTCATTGTGGCTGCACAAAAACGCACACTTGGGGGGCGAGAACTACAGCTTCCCTGTATGAGCTCCCTGACCTCCAAGACGTCGACGCAGAAGTTTTTCTTGCGAGTGCTGCAGGTCATTATCCAGCTGCGTGAGGACACCCGGCGCGCCAACAAGAAAGCCAAACAGACAGGGCGATTAGGTAAGATGTTACAGTATTCTTGATGCATACATTCATTATCCTGAAGATCTACAGAGTGATATATAAACCCTCTCCTCCCTCTCTGAATGTCCAGGCTCCACCAGTTTGGGCTCAGCCAGCAGCATCCAGGCTGCTGTGCGACAGCTCGAGGCTGAAGCTGATGCCATCATCCAGATGGTGAGAGAGGGTCAGCGGGCACGCCGCCTCCAACAGGCCCCCTTACCCACCGCCTCCTCTGCCTCTGCAACCGTTGTCGCTGCCGGATCCTCAGTGGCATCCCCCTATGCTCCCACTGGGGCTGCTCCCCCTGCTGGCACGGCCGCTGCTGCCACGGTTAGCATGGCTACACTGACAGCAGGCATACTCCTACTTACAAACTGCACACACATATTTTTAGGAGACAATGTGGACAACAGAAAAAATAACCTGTGGTGGTCGTCAAGGTTTAATGCTATGAAATGGCTAACAGCTACTGACATGCAACATATCTAATTCGTTTTTTGCCTCTATGGGCTTTGAGCTAAGCCATTACTTGCAGTTTACATCTGTCGTGTTTTGCAAAAATAGCTGTAGTTAATATTTGATATTGTATTTCATGAATTGTGCACTCGGCCGAGAGCCCTTCTCAAATGGTGTATTCATCGTGACAATGTCTCCAATACTGCCCTGTTGAACATTATCCCAGCTGGATAGATGTGTCAGAGATCCTGTACATCCTATGCCAGTGTCTTTTAAACAACATTTTTGACTGTTGAAATGATCTGTTTGTAAATGTCCTGCCTGCTTCAAACAGTTTTTGTTTTACTGATGTGTTTGCTGGCTGACATGGCTTCATGCTTTTGGCCCCTCCTCCTTCCCTACTTGGTCCAATCCCTGCACCTTTGTAGTGGATCATGAAAGTGACATTTTGCATGGCATTAACGGCCATAATTGACTACTGAAGAAAGATCTCTGCTAATTATTCTGTGTTTTTTCTCCCTGTTGTTCATCCTCTGTCACCGCTCTATCTGCTCCTGTCTGAATTATTTTCTGTAGTCCGACGGGCAGTCGATGTCAGAAGCCCAGGCAGCCCAGAGAGACGACTCTCCTATGGATGTGGACCAGCCCTCTCCTCTAGATCAGGACCCTGCACCTCTGGGTATGATTATAAACAACTAATAACTGTTCACAATTCTAGAGAGAATCTAAACACCTGGTGATTTCTACTTTCTTCAGTAAATAGCTCCAGCATCCACTGAGCACAATTTTCATTTGATACATTCATGATCTAATTCAGTGTGTATTGTAAATAAATTTTCTAGATGAAGAAGGAAACAGCACGTCGGAGAGTGAGGAGAAACTTCCAGAACTCCCTCTGCTCAGTGAGCAGCTTCTGCTGGATGAGCTGTGGGACATGCTTGGGGAGTGCCTGAAAGAGCTGGAGGAGTCCCATGACCAGCATGCTGTACTGGGTAAGTGGAACGCATTTCTCTATGCTATGTGCGATTGACATTGTATTGATGTCAGATGAAGCTAGTGATGTGTTCCCCTAAAGATAATTTTCTTTGTTTTCTCAGTTCTCCAGCCGGCTGTGGAGGCCTTCTTCCTAGTGCACGCCACTGAGCGGGAGAGTAAACCTCCAGTGAGGGACACCCAGGAGAGTCAGCTCTCTCACATTAAAGATGAGCCTGCTCCGCTGTCACCAGCCCCGCTTACACCTGCCACACCTTCATCCCTGGACCCGTTCTTTTCAAGGGAACCATCCTCCATGCATATCTCCTCCAACCTGCCACCAGACACCCAGAAGTTCCTTCGATTCGCCGGTGAGCCTGAGCAACTTCCCTAATGTGAATGATGAAGCTTTGTTTGCATGTATCGTATTCTGTATAACAAGACTTGTTGTTCATCCTTTTTAGAAACTCACCGCACAGTGCTTAACCAGATCCTGCGCCAGTCCACCACTCACCTGGCTGATGGGCCCTTTGCAGTATTGGTGGACTACATTCGAATCCTGGACTTTGATGTGAAGAGAAAGTAAGGGGTATTTTTTTTACACATCTGTCCTACACTGTGTAGTAGCCTCTTCAAATTACTGACCCTTTGGTGTCGCTAACCATATCTGCAGGTACTTCCGCCAGGAGTTAGAGCGTCTGGATGAAGGCCTGAGGAAGGAGGACATGGCTGTGCATGTGAGGAGAGATCACGTGTTTGAGGACTCTTACAGGGAGCTGCATCGCAAGAGCCCTGAGGACATGAAAAACCGACTGTAAGGCCATTCCCCCTTTGTCCACCTGCAGGGCCTCTCAGTTCCGACCCACTCAACATGAATCATACTCTGCTCACTTCTCGCTACAGGTACATCGTGTTTGAAGGAGAGGAGGGTCAGGATGCTGGTGGCCTTCTGAGGGAATGGTACATGATCATCTCTCGGGAGATGTTCAACCCCATGTACGCCCTGTTCCGCACTTCACCAGGCGACCGTGTCACATACACCATCAACCCATCATCTCACTGCAACCACAACCATCTCAGCTACTTCAAGTTCGTGGGTCGTGTGGTGGCTAAGGCAGTCTATGATAACCGGTTATTGGAGTGCTACTTCACCAGGAGCTTCTACAAGCACATCCTGGGCAAGAGTGTCAGGTATTTGAGCTACTGTCAGTCACAGTGAAGTAATGTAGTTGTTCAAGACATGTTTCAACAAACCAAGTGATAATGATCACTATACTAAATGATTGGTAAGCTATATATATTTTTATTGATTATGTTACTAAATGTATTTCTGTTGTCTTCCAGGTACACAGACATGGAGAGTGAGGACTATCCATTCTTCCAGGGCTTGGTCTACTTGTTGGAAAATGATGTGTCCACACTGGGCTATGAGCTGACGTTCAGCACTGAGGTTGGTGTCTGTTCTCTGAATGTTCCAATTAACTTGAAGTAGAAAATTGATTGTCATTCTTAACTGTAGAAATTGTGGTTGGGCCTCAAGGGCTTGGTTCCCACATGCTTTATGTTCTCATAAAATCTGTGCTAAAAGTGTCTGATGGCATTAAAATAACTGGCAGTTAAATGTGAGCTGAAATTCTGTAAGATGTGTGACACTGAAAGTTTCCATTTGCTCTCTGTGTGAAGGTCCAGGAGTTCGGCGTATGTGAAGTGAGAGACCTCAAGCCAAATGGAGCCAATATCGTGGTTACAGAGGATAACAAAAAGGAGTATGTGCACCTGGTCTGCCAGATGAAGATGACAGGTAAGACTCACCAAATCTATTATTTCCTACAAGAAGCACGGCTCTTTTGTTAATACATAATAATATCTGTAATGAAAACAGTCAGTGGAGATGGAATCATCTAGATCTTGAAATGTACAGATGTCATCTTAAATGTTCAGCGCAGATATTCTCAGAGATGCACACATATAGCACTAGGTGGCAGCCCAGTTAAATGTTGCAATGATCAATATTCAGCTGCCATCCAGTGGCTCTTCTGTCGGTAAGATGGCCGATTTATCATAACCAACAACCTCCAGCTGCTGCTCAAATAGATTATTCAGTAAAGTATTACATTTTCCGCTGCTTAATTGAAAAATGATTGCCATAGAATTCAATTAAAACCGTTGGTTGCCTGCCTATCTTCAGTATTACAGAAAGATCCCTGAGTGAATTCTAAACCCTGGTTTTCTAGGTGCAATCCGCAAGCAGCTGGCAGCCTTCCTCGAGGGATTCTACGAGATCATCCCCAAGAGACTGATCTCCATCTTCACTGAGCAGGAGCTGGAGCTGCTCATCTCTGGCCTACCCACTATTGACATTGATGACCTGAAGGCCAACACTGAATATCACAAATACCAGGCCAGCTCCATCCAGGTATGGAAGAGTTTGCACAAACAACATTTATTATGGAAATGAAAACCCAGATCTAAGTGTTGTGAGAAAATGAGTGTGATTATGTCCATGTCTTATGACTGTTATCTTCATATTGTTTGAAATCAGGTAAAGCTGTTTTTATTCAGGTGTTATTGCTCATGCCTGGCAGCTTCGAGCCTTTAACTGTTAATCATACAGAAAAAACTATTGATAAAACTGTATAAGAACAAATTTATAACTCAAGCGTTCCTTTTCCCCCCAACTTTAGATTCAGTGGTTCTGGAGGGCCTTGCGTTCCTTCGACCAGGCGGACCGGGCTAAGTTCCTGCAGTTTGTCACTGGTACCTCCAAGGTTCCCCTCCAGGGTTTTGCTGCTTTGGAGGGCATGAACGGCATCCAGAAGTTCCAGATTCACCGAGACGATCGCTCCACTGACCGCCTGCCATCTGCTCATACCTGGTACACACCTATTAATACAATGATGATAATCATTAATCTTATTTATCCTGAAATTAACCGTATTGTGAAGGTGTTACTTACATTTTTTGACCTTTTCTCTTTCTCTAGCTTTAACCAGCTGGACCTCCCAGCCTATGAGAGCTACGAGAAGCTGAGACATATGCTGCTGATGGCCATTCAGGAATGCTCCGAGGGATTCGGACTGGCTTAAACTATGAGACTCTTAACAAACTCAGACATGCAAACAGACAGTTGATTTAGATTTGCCTACTCCTGACACATTCACACTGATAACCTTTGAAACACACACACTATCATAGACTGTACTGGATTATTTGTTGAATGGCCTAGACTTACTGGTTTCTATTCCATATAAAACAGATAAAACCAGCGAGTGACATTGCGTACAACACAGAGAGCCTCATGTTAATGGCAAAATGCAAGAGTGGATTCAGAGGATAAAACATGGACTAATATAAGAGACATTTTCTTCATTTAGTTTGATTTCTCTGTACAAAAGGTTTGGGAGTTTGTTATGTTTAATCTTTTTTGTTCTCTGGTTGTGTAAAAAGAAAAAAGATAATGTTGTTTGAACAGGATGGTTATAAAACCTTTGGGGAAAAATAATGGTGGTTTCTTGTTGCTAATTTGTGACCTCATAAGCCTTGATGACGGGGAACCTTTTTATGGGGGGTATATGGACAACTTGAGAAGTTTTGGAGATATTCACAAAAATGCACTTTTCAAAGTTTTGTGGCATTTTTAAGGAAGGATGGTACAAAAAAATGAAGAGAGAACCTGAAGGAGATAAAAAAAAACATTAACCATAAATTCTAGAGTATTTTTGGCTATTAAATCGCTGACCCAGCCTTGAGCCTTTGAATCGGAGTGGAATAACTACATGAATAAATGCATAAAATTGCGTCCATTGTCTCCTTGAACTGTTTTACCTGCAGTGAATTCATTACATCCCAACAAAATATGTCACTTCTGGAACGTAATCCTCAAAATTCTTGGACATCGCGCAAAAGAAGCAATATTCTATTTGGTAAAAAGTAGTGGCAGTTTATCAGTGATGCTGTGACAAGGGAAATCAATCCCACCCCTCATGCTCACACTGATCCTGGCAGTGAATCAGACAAACTGTCACTCAGGACAAAATCACTAAGGCATGGTACAGCTTTTGTGTAATGACTGATGGTGTCCCCGAGCACGATCCTGATGCACCGCCTGAAGTCGGGGGCTGGTTGGTTAGGGAGCTGTGTTTATCATATTGGGAGCTCAGTGCAGCAGTGCTGTGATTTTGTTTTTATGTGCCACTTACCCAGTCTCCCCTTCAGTCTCAAACAAATCCCTGTACTGTTGATCATGTCCCCACCACCCAGTGTCCCTTTGCAGCTTTTTCAGTACTGATGGGCCAAAGACGACAGAGACAACCAAGTGATTTCTAGTCATCGTACATTCCTCTGAAGTTTTTTTTTTCTGGAGGTATTTGACGTTTAATGTTGCAGCAGGAACTATTCATGATAAATTTATATTAAATGTCATGGCACACTTTACTGAGAACCTATAGGAATGGATTCATCAGGCTAGCCAGGTTACCTCCTCATATCTGGTTATTGAAATACATAATTAGGGCCTGAGCACTGACAGACAGTGAGGCCCTATTCAAATTGTAAGGATTATCATTATTTTTCAGGCAAATTAATTGGCTTTTTGAGGGCTTTAACCTGCTCAAATTCGTAAAAAAAATTAGAAAGTGGTGAAAATGTACGTATTCTGGAGGAATTTCCAAGGGGCGTGGCAAAATGGCTCACCGGTGCCCCTGAGACTACTGGAGCACGTTCCCATTGACCGATCTTCACAAAAATCAATACACAGGTGTATCATGACCTGACAAACAAAATGTCTGGAGGTGCAATTGAAAAAACGCAACAGGAAGCCTGCTATTGTGCATTTAGTGGCCATTTTGGTCGTATTCCACATTTTTACTCTGAGGTACTTGTCACAGGGCTTGCATCAGATCAACTTCAAATTGAGATGAGTGTGATCACAACAAGACGAAGATACAAACTAACTCAAAGACCGATTTTTCGTTTGATTACACGCCATTAAAACACGAATCAAAGGAATCTTTATGTCTTGCAAAGGGGACCTCTCTCTCTCTCTCTCAGAATTGGGACATTTCCTCTAACCGTGTAAACATTGGTGTACGGCGAAGTTTCATCCTCCGCCAAAGGAGAAGATGTTGTCATAACTCAACTGTGCATTGTCCTCCACCAACAAACTTCTGTCTCATGATCAGAGTCCAAGCCTGAACAGCTCTGTGTCTATTTCCTCAGTCATTATTTATGTTTTTCAGGCAAAAAGCATCCAACGCTTCAAATTCAATCAGATTGCTCCAAATTGGTCACACTGATATAATATAAGTCCCCTAATTGTGCCTTCATCAAGATTCATGAATTATTCCCTGAGCAAAGAAAAAATACGGAAATGTTCAATGGAGAAATAAAAGAATCTTGGATCTGCCGCCTCATTTAGAAATGCAGAAATCGAACGCTTGGTAATTATTTAGAAAGTAAAAAAGACTGTAGAAGTGCTGGTGCAACTGGTTTCTGGTATTGTTATAGTCCTATTAATTGACCTAGATAGGAATAATCTCTTATACAAAAAAAAAAACACACCGTCAACTTTCCAACCTTATAAGGTCCTCAATATTATGCAGTTTGAATAACAGTATGTTCTCTTACTGTATGACAAAAACAACTTCACATGGAGAAAAAGTAAAAGATGCTCCTGTTCTTGGTGACAGACTTGAATTCAAAGTTTACTGGATTCAAGAGTTGGGACTAGAGAACTGCCCACACTCTAACGCGCCTAACATCTTGAATATCTCCCCCCCCCCCCCCCCCCCCCCATAGCCCTGGCATGTCTGCAGTTTGCTCCTGTCGTTGCCTCTGCTCCTGTCCCTCCTCCCCTGTGTACTCCTCTTCTTCTACCTGCTCCTGCGTGCTGCGTCTGTTCCACTCGAGGAGCCACTACAACACTGGAAATCACAACCCCACCGCTGCTGCGTCTTCGACCCTCCCCCCACCTCTAACCCTCAACCCCCACTGACAACCTGCACACCAGTTGCAGAATGGGGAGCGTCCATGTCTGATTTAGTGTGTGCCGAGGCATGATAAATTATGATGATTACAGTGCTGTCATGCAGGGATTTCAGACCCCACTCTAAGCCCTGGTTTTACAGTACATTTGGCCAAGCCAGGTCTTTGTACCCCCCCCCCCCCCCCCCCCCCGCCTCCATTCATGTATAAAGCACAGATGCAATATCCTACAGGCCGCGCTTGATTTACAGATATTGTAGGCATCTGTTGCAATTTAAGCAGACAATATAATATTTCACAATACATTTCCTCACTTATGGGTCAACTTTCCTGAGATGATTTTAGATTTCCTCTTTATTATCTTGCAGCTTTGGCTGAATATTTGTCCTGTGAATGTCTGGGGCAAATAGACGTATCAGCGGTGTGGCTCAATGAGCTGCTGCACTGCACTGTGCGGGCCTCTCCACTGGGTGGGGATCATTAGACTAGCCAGAGTGAACACGATGTTCCCTGTCAGACGTTCTCCATGTCACTGGTTTTCCACCGAAGTCACTGGCACTGCTGTTTTCTATTTCATGCTGGAGGAGGCAATTTAAGGCAGACTGTTGCCAGAATCTAAATAATTTGTGTTTGCCCACTGATGCCTTTAATATGCATGTGAGTACCACTGTGACACATTCAAAATCCTCAGCCTTCTTCCCCATTAAACCACATGAGAAATAGAAGGTGAAGATATATCTCAAAAGATAGTGGAAATGAACAAGAGTGCGTGTGTCTGCTACACTGAAAATGAAAACTTGTTGTGCAGAGATAACGGTGATCAATGCTCATCAGTAACAGTGGAGCCGAGGAGGAAATGAAGGCCATTAATAATGACTCTGTTGTGCATGAGCCAGGGAGCTCTCAGAGTGATTTGTTTTACTTGTGCTGTCTTCAGTGCCTCTGGAATAAATCACAATATTACAATGCGCACAGGGCAAAATGATGAGGTCCTTTTTTTTCCTTTTTTTTTAGCAGAGAGCTGAAGAGTGCAAAGGAACCAAATCAGTTCATTAGAGTAATTGGTTTAATGTTTACAATTTGCCTTAGAGATCTTTGTGCTGGACATAATTGATGGTGGCGCTTACTCACCGATTTTTTGCCCTCTCCTCAAAAAAAGTCACGAGCCTCCAGATCATTCTAAAGGACGAGGTGAGACTGGGTGAATATGAAGAATCATAACGGGTAAACCCCTGGCTTCATTTCAGGGCGGAAGCCAGTTAACAGCAGCGCTATTTACAGGGTGTGAGCGGCACGCTGACAGCTTGTTATTGTTCCTCCCCATTAATTCACTGTGGTTTATTCATGATAGATGTTCCAAATATAAAATATCCCAGTGGAAACGTTGCAACCGGAGACTCGCGCTGTTGTGGTGTTTTTTCTGCTTTTTCATGTTTTTCTCTGCAGTGAGAGTTTTTCTCGAGGCGGATGTTGCGGGGCCTCCTGAGGGTCACACGATCATCAGATGCAGGAGGAGCCCGACGTATCGAGGTGGACAGGATGCGGCCCTCCGTTTGGACAGCGAGGCCACATGGGAGGATGCTCTGTGCTGCTGATGTGAATCTGTCTGCTCTGTCATCACCTCCTGATTAGGCTGAGCTCCCTGCCCAGAAATGACTGTGTTTGTGTTTGCGCCTGTAACAGAGGAGAGGATCCATATTTCTGTGCATCTGTGCGTGCGTGCGTGCGTGTGTGTGTGTGTGCGTGTGCGTGCGTTTCCTGTGGAAGAAGCCGGGCTCAGGTGGGAGCACGTGTAGGCTCAGGCCGCCGCGTCCAGGACCCAAACCAGAAGTGACAGTCCCTCCACTGTAAAGGTCACAGTCTTTATTACCTCTGAGCTTCCAAGTATCCGTGGTCGCTATCTATTTACCACATTGCATCTGCAGCACCCCCAATCCAGGCCTCCCCCCCCCCCCCCCCTCCACGTGGCACAGCGGTAGGCACCTTGTGGCATTTCAGAGGTGAGGAGCCGCTGCAATGGAATCCAGCCCTGTCATATTCCAGGTGGTGTAATGCAGTTCATCCGCTGAACGTTATCATCCACGGACACGATGCTGTTGAGCCTGGCCCGAGAGAGGCGTAATGTGGCCGGAGGCGGTAACTGCAGAGGTGTTTGATGAAGCCAGCCCGGAAATACCCGGCTTATTTATCTGTTAATACACCAGGGACATGTTTAAAGTGCAAAAAAAAATAAAATGATCTACGTCTCCTCTCGGTGACATTTCCATGGCTTGCACGTTAAAATGCTTTTTTTTTTTAAAAGATGCAAATGGTGTGTTGATGTAACTCCAACGTGGTGCATTGTAATACACGATAAAGAACAGTAAAGGGTCATTACTATTTCTGGAGGGGAAGAAGCCTTTTTGAAGTAAAAGGCAGTAAACATCCCAGTCGCCCCCCCCTCATCTGCTTTAACAAATATTTGTGCTGCAACAACTTCTATGCAAAAGCTCGATTTGAATATCAATGATGAGAATTTGAGTATTCACCAGCTGCAAATTGTCTGCGCGACTGCCCTTATTCCGATTCTCCCACAACAACAACAACAACAACAACAACTTATCTTTTGGAGGGGCTCTAATCTCTGGGCTCGCCACTGCTCGCTTGTCTGAGGCTGACTCACAGCTATTTACATGCAGTTAACATGCCTAATGAGATGAGTGGAGCGCGGCTCATATCTGGCAGCGGGGCCCCTCCATAAGCGTGGAGGGGAAACTAAATCGGAGTCATTTCCCTTCAATTAGCGAGTGATTAACGGCGGGTCAGAGACGGCTGGCTGACCTTCTGGCCACCTAATGACTTTTCACCGGATCAATGGATCAGCCAACGCCGGCCACATCAGCAGCCCAGGAGGCGTGCAGGCAGCGGAGAGGCCCTGGAGGTGCCCGCTCCTCACTCCTGCGTCTTACATCTATCTTCAGCTCTGCGGCCTGTCACATCCCTCCCTTTCTGTCGCTGTATTATGATCACATCTATTCCCCCCCACACACACACACACAAACGGCTTTATCTCTCTCTGTGGCTCCAATCACCTCCTCAGCATCACAACGTGTTCTGGCTTCCCTACACTTCTTTTTCTTTGCACCTCAGTGTTACATTCCAGATTGTGGGACTGCAGGAAATGATTGTGATTCTGAAGCATGATAATGTAAATGGAACTCGTCTCCACTAGATCATGAGGGGATGTTGATCTTTAGGATATTAGAATAACCTCTGCACCCGGCCTACACACTACATCCCAAACTATCTTCACTATTTCAAAACACCGAGGAAATGCTTTAATGTGACTCATTTTTTCTGTCATGAGGACTAGAGGTGCCTTTAAATACAAGTGAAATGCTGTATTTAATAATGCAGAGGCAGAAGACAGCCAACAATACAAATTGATTAAATGACACAATCACCACGGTAAAACAATAAATAAATCGGATGCTTTCTGAAGCTTGAACCTGTTGCACCTGCAGTCTCCAACCAGCTGAATGAAGCTTTTCTACAATGTTGATTTCTTTTTTTTAATCACAAACCATTTTCATGCCAAATCTAAGTTATAACAGTATCTGATGCACACTGAAGTAAACTGGTTGCATGGTAACATCAGTATGTTTTGTTCTTTCTATATTTTTTCTACTTATTGACTCATTCCCTCATCCCCATGTTATTGCTCAAGACCTTAATCCTGATGAGTGGTTTCTCATAAACTAGTAATTCAGCATTTTTTCCTCTGCCATCTGTGTCCACTCGGGTTTCTATTGCATCATCCATCTGCTTATTTTCCATTTTGCTACTATTGCAATACGCAGAGTTCAGACACCTCGTCTTTCCCTTTTCATCTCCTCTCTCCTTTCTCATGCATGGGTTTTAAGATTAAACATCTCATCATAATGTTTTCTATTATTCTTTAAAGGTTCAGTGTGTAGAATTTCAGTGACATCTAGTGGTGATGTTTCATGTTGCATCTGAATACCCCTCACTTCACCCTCCTCTTCCACACATGAAAGAGAACCTGTGGCTGCCTTCAGTTGTCATAAAAACTCAAAAGGTGTTTAGTTTGTCCAGTCTGGGCTACTGTAAAGAAAACAACATGTTATATGTAAATATAAAGGGCCAATTCTAGTGTAAAGAAAACAACTATTGAACAATTTAGATGAAACACACTAGTGCAAACATCACTAGGAATATTTTATATTCAATTTATGCCAATAGATCCCTTTCACCTAAATCTTGAAGCTTTAAGTAAAGCATCTATTGCAGCATGTTGTTATTCCCACACTGCTGCTGCTGCATCATTCTGTTTTTCTTCATCCCCTTTTTCTACCTTTTCTTTTTCTGTCCACACAGCCCGATTTTGCTTTGCTATCAGTTCACTTTCTTTTTCCTAAGACCCTGAGCCTCTGAGTATCAGACACTGTCTGTCTTAATAGTTTTACTTGACTCCTGGGTGTATTTTTGTCCTCCCCAATCCTCTTTTCCATTTCTGCTTTTAATAAGTTGTGCTTTCCATCTCAATACGTCTGTCTCTCTCTTTAAGAACCTCCACACCCATACTGCAGCCATTTACTATATTGCCTCCATCCCCTTGTTTTTAAGCTGATGGAGCTCTCTCCCTCCCTTCTCTTTCTCTCCCCTCTCTCTCTCTCTCTCTCTGTTTTTTGCTGACAGCATTGTTTTTTGCAGCTCCAGTCTTAGATTGTTCATTCAAAAGCCCCCCCCCCCCCCCCCCCCCTCTCTCTCTCTCTCTCTCTCTCTCTCTCTCTCTCTCTCTCTCTCTCTCTCTCTCTCTCTCTCTCTCTCTCTCTCTCTCTCTTGTCTTCCTCCTCATATATCATCCCATCTATCCAGCCAGTCTGCCAGCAGACTCACTTACAGTGAGTGCGGGTGGAAGGAGCTCCCACAAGGACGAGTATACAAATTCTCTGGAGATGAATGGCTCTGAGAGGGGGGGTATGAAGAAGTGATGGCTGCAAGTCACTGTCTCCTCTCAGACACGTTTGTACTACAGAGGTCAGGGAGGTGGATTCGCTCTCCTGCTCTTGTTGCTTTAAAAACCTCTGGCTGTGAGGAGGTGAAACAATCAGAGACTGGACATTATCTCTATTGATCAGTGTGGGGGAGACTTACTTCAAGCTGAATGCTAATTTTCCTCCATCTCCCCACTAAATATTACAGTGTTGGCTTGTGTTTTAATAGCTTGGGCCTGAGCGGAGGAGCTGAAATGAGTCAGACCACATTCAGATTGAGCCTCACAGTGACTATTAAATACTAATAACTTCCTGTTGTTCAGTCTTGTTGATCCAGAAATCATATTTATGTTACAATAGTTGTCTCTCCTCAGAACCAGTTAGGTTCTGAGCTTCTTAATTTATTCACCTAATTTCCCATAGCTCTCCTTATGCCCAGTTCCCAGGAACTGTTTCATAAACAGTTCCTGTTTATAACTAACATTATAATGTTAATCATTTATCAAGACCTTCGTACTGATCACTGATTTCTCATAAACACGAAGTTAGGTAATTTGTCTTGAGCCCCCTGAGTCCACTCAGGTTTCTTATGAATGGTCCACCTGCTTATTTTCCATTTTTTTAATTTTTAAACTTTCCTTTGTATCACCTTGTTATGTTGAGTGCTTTTTTGTTTTGTGGAGCGCTTTGTGACAGGAGCTATATTGAATGAACTTTACTAAATTACTTACTTTCCTTTTTTGACAGTTCAGCAGTTCGATCCCAGTCTCCCCTATCTTCTGCATGCTGAGGGGAAACATAATGAACTACTACTTCTCATATCTCAGGCACATTTCTAAAGGCGAGACATTTCATAATCAACTTTTTGTCACAAAAACTGAATTGATGACTTTCTCAGTCTTCTTCTCTCCCTCTTTGTCTCCATTCCTGGCTTCCATCCAGTCACAGTTTTGACCCTGAACTCTCGGCCTCTTCTCCAGACATCCCGCCTCTCCTGGGGATGATGGCGAAGGTTTCTCACCTATCTGATCTGGCCTCATCAATCATTCCCATGCCGCCCACTGCCGTAGCGGCTTTGTGTCTCCACGCCTGGCAGATCCTGCAGACACCAGCTGCACATGGGCGCGCTGGCATCGTTGGGTACCAGAAGCACAAAGAAAAAGAGGAGCAGCTCAGTGGGAATGGGGCGTTTTTCTAACTGGACATGCTGCTAACCCAATTACCTGAGCTGCTCTGAGACCTTTTATTTTTAGGAACAAGTGTGGAATGAGTGTGAAAGTGGCCGTATCTTTGTTCCTTCTCTTATTTCAGGAACAGATCCAGGTAACTCCGAGTCTTCACATCTGAGGGATCTATGCAGGTTTTGGAGGAAACTCTGACCAATGTACAACAGAGTGGGTATCAAGTCCATTTATCTGTATCTTTGTCACAATTTCTACATTGAAGTTAGTCCAATAGACACTTTTCACCTTTTGACATGAAATAGTAGGTAAAGACACCTCAGTTTAAAGCTGTGCTTAGGTACAGTTGTGCTAAATGCTAATGCCAGCCTGCTAACACATTCTCGATGACAGTACTGAGTTATGTATTGGTATAATGTTAATGGTTTATCATTAGCCTGTTAGCATGCTAATATTGGCTCATTAGCATTAAACACAAGGTGCAACAGAGTTGGGAATGTCATTGATGTTGGAGGAATGAAACAAAAGTGTGGGAAATATTTGACCTGACGATGGTCAAGAATCATTACAGTTCATCCTGAGGCGACCGTGAATGTCTTTGCTGAATATTATGGGAAAGAATTCAGTAGTTGTTCAAATTCACAAATGCTGTGCTGAAGTCAGTGGACCTCATCCTCAGGGGACAATACAAATATCATGTAAACGCTGTACATATAAATCCCTTTTGTCTTGCATGGCTAATAATACCATCAAGCTGAGTGCACAAGACACACAGAATAAAGCTGCCACAGTCGCAATAAAAGTGAAACTCAAAAACAAGAGTGCTTGTTTCATATTGAAAATAAACTGCATAGGGAAAAAGTCATCTTAAAACAGGTTTACTGGGCGTCGACAACAAAGAGGAATCAGATCTAAAAGGTTTTGGGAATTGGGACTGAGGAGGTTTAAACAATAAACTGGTGCCAGTTAATGCGCCGGGGTTTAAAAGCAAATAAGAGAATATTCTGCTCCAGTGTTTCTGTTTTTCTGAAGAGCTGGAGGGCAAACGGGTCCGGCACATAAATAAACAGCAATCCCAATGCAACACATGAACAATGAAAACATCTATGTCACCATGCACCATGCACCATGTGTGCGGGAGCGTAGTCACCCAATGACGTTTCGCAATTTCATCTTAATCATGTCACATCAACAAACACTGGCAGACAACCAGTGGATTACTGAGGCCTTTATTACCCTGAAATCAGTGCAGCTCTGCTACCCCCCTCCCCCCCCCCCACCACCATCACCCTCCACCCTCCACCCCCAGACGCAGATAAGAGACGGCAGTGATTCCTCACACATTTTTTATTAACCACTGTTACATAATGTTCATCCCCAGTCACGCCTTTGACTATAATGAACTAAAGCGGAGGTGATGATTTAGCGGCGCGATGAATTAGAGAGATGAAGGTTGAGCCAGTGGAGCGTCGAGAACTAACACAAAACTTCACACGGCCGTTATTTCACAGAGACAAGCAAAGGGGAGAACAGGTGCCCGAGTGTTTTATGCTAATGTAAAGTGTGCATTAATATTCTTGGCACTGCCTGGCTGAATGTAAGTGCAGTTATAAGAGCAGCTGGACCTATACAAATCCACACTGTACACACATGCAGGGGGGAAGAGGAGGACAGACGAGGACAGACGAGGGGGGGCGGGGGGGGGGGGGGGGGGGGGTAGAGGACAGGAAGGAGGAGAGGAGGCGAGGGAGGGAGTTCCAATAAAGGAATGGCCAGGATCCACAGAGATTGAGGTGAGGAGAGAGCGAGGGAGAGAACAGGAGGAGGACCGAGGGAGGCAGGCAGCCAGAGAAGAGGGGTGATGTCACCTCTAACAGGCAGCCAATGAGAGTCAGGAGGGGTGGAGAGAGAGAGCGGCCGGAGGAGGGTGTGTTTTTTCTATCACTGCAGCATCAGCAGAGAGGAGAGGTGCACAATCAATTTCACAGAGAAGGAGAAGAGGAAGACGCAAAGGCACAAGTAGATAAGCAAGAGAGGCAGGAAAAGAGGACGCCGGGACTTGCCGGAGGATCGAGCATCAGCGTGGAGGTAAGAGGACGTTTTTGTGACGGGATGAACAGTTTGTCATCCCATGAGAGAGAGGGACTGTGGACTAATTAGGCTCCTGTAGGTGGAGATGGATTGTTATGGAATCACACCTTTGCTTCATTTTATCTTTGCAGCAAAAGACGACAGGGTCATGGAAATTTAAGCTGCTTATATTCTCAGCCGTGTTAATGTTTAGAAAAAACCACTAATTCAACACTTTAATCAAATTAGACAGACGTGTGAGGCACATTTATCACTTGCAGCTGTCTTAAGACATCTAGTGTATTAAAGCCGGGTGTCGTGGATAACCTGTTGGTGCAGAACACTTTTAGAGAAAAGGGTTTTTCTTTTCTAGTGTTTTATTTTAAATCCGTATGAATATTCAGTGCAGTGCATGCAACAGGGTCTGCTTCTCTAAATATTGAATATACATCAGTCTCATTGAACTGCCTCTCTGAAGACCTAATTGCCCATAATGAAAATATAACACTGCTTTACATTTTCTTTCTTTTAATGTCTGATTTGCATGAAGTTAAGATTTCTGTTTGAAATTAGGTGCGCAAATGATTCAAGAATATTTTTAGGGGCTTTAAATCTGTTGCATCACCTTATATCAAGAGGAAAAAAAAGTCTTTCTCTACAATATCTGACCATTAAATGCAATTACTTAAAATCTGCTCTTTGAAGTTAATATTTTGCATTTTTTTCTGTAAACTGAGGACAATTTCTCACAACAATTATCAGCTTGGATTGGCCTCCCCCCTCTCCCTTGCTACTTTAATATGAATATTCGTTTTCTTCCACATTCCCCTCCCCCAGCTAATAGCTGAGTAGCGTCATGTTCAGTGCGGCTCATGATTGCAAATTTGCTGCTATGATTTTCATTGATGTGGAGGAGGAAACTCCACAAGCTACATGGTGAACAGCACAGCAGAGCAGACTGCAACGGGTCTGGTTGGCCTTCGCAAAGACAGAGCAATGGGTAACCTTAAACCACACACCCCAGAGGGAAGACAGAGAATGAAGGAGTTTAAAAAAAGAAACTGGTAGAAGGAAAAGAAAGAACGATTGAGATATCAACAGGAGACAGAGAGGGAGAGAGAGAGAGATGCGGAAGGAGATGTCAGAGGAAAGGAAAATAAGGGTGGGGCCGTGCACACAGCAGGCTGTGGAGGTGTGCCCATGAAAAGGAGGCACTCACCTGGCTGAATGCCACACAGCTGGCTACTGTCTTTGTGGCTTATTGCACATCTGTTCTGATCAGCAGCAGAATATAGACAACATTCCACACACCAGTTGTGTTAATGATGTAGAAAAGTGTATTGACGAAGGCAGCTGTTAAAGGTTTGTTGTTCATGCATTTATGTGGTGCTTTGTGAGTGAGTACATCTTTGTTCATATTCTCATATTTTATACTAAGAGATGAACATGTGTATCTTCTTGTATTATATGTGTGTGTGTGTGTGTGTGTGTGTGTGTGTGTTAGCGCTGTAGTGAACTTGCTCTCTTACTCTCCCTCCCTCCATGGCTCGGTAGCCTGCAGCTTCCCTCGGATGAACATAGTCAGGGGACTGGAGGGGTGCGAAGGCGCTGTGCCTGACAATGACTTGTTACCATCTGTACTACATCCATGAACACGCTGAACTGCACACGTACACACAATAGATCAGGATACAGCTGCTGCTGAAGATGGTGTGTACGTGTGTGTGCGTGTGTGTATCTTCTCCATGGCAGCAATGCTCCAGAGACCCACTGCTGGTCACATTATCATGCTGTTTAATGCAGTGGGGTTTGAATGGCCGTGGCCGCCGGATCAGGCCGAGCTGTGAGCTGCTGATGTCGAGGCGAGGTTGTTGTCAGAGTAGCTTGGCGAGACTTGGAGTCTATGATTACCCTCGCTACAGTATGGTGCAGAATGTAATCTCCCCTCTGACGCCGGCCGGTTAATTGAGCTGTTCCGTCAAAGAGATGGATGGAAACAGGGATTTATGTGAAGCGAGAGAGAGGGACAGAGAGACAGATCTCCGATGAAAAGAGAGAGCAGGCAGGGTGGGGTGGGGTAAGCAACATATAAAAGATAAAGGTGAAGGAGAAGACACTGGCCTTCCCTTTTGAAAAGCAAAGCACTCTGCATCCTTTAATGCATGATCTCTGCAATGGGCTCTGAAGGGAGTAGAGAAGGAAAAGGAGGGATCAGTGAGGATATATGAAGGGGCAAGGTCGCAAGGGAGGATGGGCTGTGGCAAAGGAAGATTTAAAGGAGGATTTTCACACAATCCATCCACAAATAATACATCTGATTGCAATCAGAGGCATTTGTGAGACAAAAGCAGTGCAGTGTATGACCAGATATTTATGCTTTTGCTGTATTATGTTTTATGGAATGGTAGCGTCGGAGACTGGCCTGTTTCCAACTGGCTGGAGGCCTGCAGTGGAAGTAGAGAGCTAGTGTTGTGTAGGAGGAGAGTAGTGATCTGCTCTCAATCTGCCAGTTAGGAGCAACTCCAGGGAAGAGCAGCGCTGCACTGGCCCCTCGCTCCTCAGCCACCTGTTATAGCCTCGGGCCACCTTTGCCAACCCGCTCACCGAATACAGATAAATGCACACACACACACACACACACACACTCACACGGGCACAACCTCTGCAACACACACAAACAAACACACACCACAGAGATCTTGTTGCAGTGCGCTAAATTACAGATCCTCCAATGTTGCCTCATTGTCCTGATTACTTAAGCATCTGCTGCTGATCAAAGACCACAAACTGCACTTCCTGGGGATTCAGCTATTACACGCAGAAACAGGGTAAAATAAGGGTTGATAAGTGAGAGAACTATCTCAAAGTGTCAAGAGCGACTGTTTCATCTCTGCTTTCTTTTTTGTCCTCCTTTGAGAATTGCCTTTGTAAAGTGACAAACACACGAGCGCTGATTCAAAAAGCTCACGAGCGAACTCCCTCCTGTTGTCTTCCAGCGTGTGTGTGTCTTTTTCGAAGCCCTGCCCTTGTGCGCGCGGTTGCTTATGCACCTTTAGGATGATGTCAAGATGCCGAGTCGGCTGCCGCCTCCTCCACCCCTCAACCCCTCCCTGGTTGCAGCTCGGAGGCTGTTTGATTTAGATTGTGCAGATGGGAGACAGCCCGCTGGGTGTCAAGTGGGGGGGATCGTGTAGACATGCTGTCAGGGTTTGGTGGAGAATACATTGTGGTGATTTAGGGAGCTAAGGGTCAGATGGATTGACAGGCCCGCCATGGGCAAATCATTATAGAGAAATGAGGAGAAGGGGAAGGAGGCCAGCGAGAGGGAAGGATGAACATTTGTAAAAAGAAAAAAAAAGGTGAAATGAGATAAGCAGGGAGGAAAATCTTAAGATGGAAATGGACTGATTTAAAGAGCAGGTTGGTGAATGGTGATGGTGGGAAGATGAATGCTGTTATGGATGATAAAGTGGGAGAGCATCGTCATGGTAATGGCTCTGCACCACCTTGTTCCAGTCATCACTTAAGAGTCCTGTTCGCTCTCCTTAGACAGCTTCCTGCAAGAACAAACTTCCGTTAATCCATTTTCCTTTACTGCCTCTGTCTCTCTATATCTTTCTCGCCGTGCACCTCCCTGGTTTCCCTTGTCCTATCAGTATTCACGCAGTGGTGGACACACATCTTAATCAAAATAATGACTGACGCTCCTATTAGCTTTTCCCAGAAAGAGGCTCTCAGACAAAGACTCATAAATCCAACTCGATTATACCATTGAACCAGCGATGGCGACTGGGCCAGAAATAAAGGCGTCGTGTATGGAAATGAATTTAATTTGGGAGAGTGAGTTACCTTATTACAGCTATCAGAAGTGATGGTATGAGAGAGGGGGAATTGTCGAATCCCCCCGAGAAACAAACGTGTTATTGCTGGTTAAAATTGCACATGTGGAACCCTGTGGCGGATATTGTGTCCTACCAGGAGAGAAATTAATTACTGCCAAACCAATAACCAAACTGGAGGCCCCAAATATCCAAGGACAACTATTAGGACATTAAAGGCCTATATAATCAATTTCTTTATCATTTTGTTTTATAATTATGTTGCAAAAAGTCCTCCAATTCTGTGAGTAAAATGTCACCAGTGTGCCCTGTTTTTGAGCCAGACAGGAAAGCAGCAAAGCAATAAAGCTCGGACACACAGGGTTGAATATGAATGAGAGGAGTTATGAAACTCCTTGTCCGTCCTTCTCTCTTCCTCCTTGACTCTGTCCTCGTCTTTTTTCAGTCTGACAAAATTATTTCTTTGTCTCGGCAACACACAGAAATCCCCTCAGCGTCACTCCTCCTGGAACCCGGTCAGCTCTATCAAAAGACGCTTTATTGTCCACATCATTGGATATAATTGGACTAAATTGACCCTCTGTCCACTGTTTTTCCCGACTGCATGTTTCGTCTCTATGAAGTGTTCTGTGGATTGTCAGAGATGCTTCTCTGTGTATTGGTAGCCTGTGCGTGCATGACTCGCCATCAGCGGAACCAGTGCGAGATGCCCCCATGAATGAATGGATTGTAACCTACATTAATCAATGTTGGGTTATTGTCGTTTGTAAAGGACGATGTCAAATGTCTCGTGGCAGCGTTGTTGAGATACAAAAGCTAAGTCTGTGAGTTTAATGGCTTCTGGGTATGAATAGCTTAGAAGTTAAGATATGTGTTTCCTTCTCTGCTTCAAAGTACATTTTTAATACTTTATTTTAACTGTCACAAAAAGCCCTTGGTTATTTTACCTCAAAATAGAGGAGCTTAAGTCTTATCCCTGTCAAAATCCTCTTAATGTTTTGAAATGTCTGAGAGTCCCTAAAGATTTGATCAGAAATAGAATTAGACATATTTCTTAAATTAAAGAAATGAATATATTCTAATTGCTGTTATTGATGGTAGTCATTTTACAAATAGCCTATTTTTCTATAATCTAGAGCTGAAGTTTTGTTTTAATTAGTTATTAGATGCCTTTAAAATGGCATGAAACATCTTTGCTGAGATTGAATCGCGATTGGACAAGCACACCTTCCACCAGAGGGCTTCATATTTTGGGAGTTGTCATGTGTTCAATCATTGGTCAGCAGAGGTGGTATTGTCTTCACCTTGTTAGTGTGTGTGTGTGTGTTTGTGATCATCGCAATTTCCATTATAGCAAATGTAGCACCATCTGATATTACCCAATAAGTCGATTTGGCAATATTGACAACATCTCAGACTCCATTGACCATATTTTGCCACTTCGGGGAATGACTGTGTCACTGTGGCACTCTGGTTTTGATTACATTGCACTGGCTGGTTATTAAAGGGACATGACAGCGTTGGGTTACTAATTTATTGATTTGTTGCTGTGAGGCTGGCTGCATTTTTAATGAATCTTTGGGGCATGGTTGGCTACTTCAGAACTGTTGCTTTGCTTTAAGTTACATCACACTGCTCTGCTGAGCTTTTGACAGGCCTTTCCAATACTGTTGGAAATTATTCTTGATCTGTGCTCCATGTTTTTTATCTTGTCAGTTTCCTCCTCTACTCTCTACACTCCATATATTTATGTATTTTGTACGACATTCATCTTGGCCCAAATTTTTTTTCTGTTGCCACCGCTTTAACTGCTTCCCTTTAACTTAGCAATACTGTTTATTTAGACAGTTAATAGAACAGCAGTAATTGGCCACCAGTCATACAGGTTGTAATCGTCAGGCATGGCTGGATGCTTTGTGTGGAGGCTGCAAGTCACTGTCTCTCCCAAGCTGAGAAAGTTCTCTTAAAAGACATTTGCATTCAGGCACTGAGGTGTCATCACAGCCGAGCAGTTGACGTGTTTCTCTTTCTGAGGGCGCAAAGAGAAACATGTTTCTGTCTTTCTCAGAGAAACGTGTTCTCCTCTGAGAGAAACATTTTTTTCTGCATTGGAAAGCCTGGGTTGGATTCTGATGCTGAGCCGTATGCCAGAGCATTTCCAGTCTGTTGACGCCTCTCAGAAGCAGACCCAAGATTTTACTGATCAAATGATGTTGCATAACATTTTTGAAAATTCAGTCTGGAAACACTTAACTTTAGCGGTTGGTTGATGAACACAATATATTACACTGAAAAAATAGAAAACAATGTTTGGTTTCTTGCAGCTGGGACACACTTAGTCAGGAAAACAGGCATACACTGTGTGTGTGTGTATGTGTATGTGTGTTTGTACTTATACAGCGTTCTTTGTGAGGACCTTTTTGAGCCTCAAACCTACGGAGTGTGGACATTCTGGACAGTCCACACTTTCTGACCCACTTTCAATTGACTGTGTAAGGGTTAAGACATGCTTCTAGGGTTAAATTTAGAATTAGGTTTAGGTTAATGTTAGGTCGAGGATTGGGGTTTGTTTTAGCTTTAGTTTAGATATGATGGTTATTGCATCAGCCTAACCCTAACTTGCGAGGGACACCTAGCCACTCCCAACTGTTTGCTGTCCTCTCCCAAATGATTGGAACTGGCTCCTCATTGGCATCTGGACAAAAGAAAGTCTACACATCTTCCGCCGCCGGCTAAAGACACGTCTCCTTCACCTTGGCTAAGAGGATTGTCTAAGTCAAGTTGCACTTTGTAGTTTGGCTTTTTGAAGCTAATGTACTTACATGATTCTTGTTGTTTAGGGTTTGTACCTTCATGGTTGAATGCACTTATTGGAAGTCGCCTCGAATAAAAGCATCAGCTAAATGAAATGTGATGTAATGTCATTAATGCTAAGGTAAGGAGCCAGGAAATGCATTAGGCCAATGAGCGCCCTCACTGTGTGTGTGTGTGTGTGTCTTTTGAGGCATCAGAGTAAGTGTGCTGTTTGACATTGACTGAGCGGCGCACATCATTTTATCACATGAGAAATACAATGTGGTTTGATACTGTTTTGAACCCATTCATTTGGAGTGTTTACATTTAAGTGTATTGATTTGTGTTCCCTTCCACTTGGCTCTTCCCCCTCACTAAACTTACACTTCATTTGAATTAACCATAACTGAAAGAGATGGGGCATGAAACACGAGCATCCAGACACACTTGAAAAGACACAGTGTCCTCAAGCACTCGCAGGTGATGCACGGAGCCGGGCTGTCGGTGATCGCTGTCTCCGTGATGCCGTGATTGTTGGCGCTTGCAGTCGCTTTATCTGCCGTGTCAGCCATGATATATTCATTAGGGTTGGATTTCAGAGAGTGGGAGGGGATCAGTTTTTGAGTGGGTTGTAATCCCCATACACTGGCCTAATTTAATCTCACCTACTGTGCCATCCTATTACACACTACACCCACCGCACACGTGCAGGCGCTGGCTGGAGGAGAGCAGACAAGGGGCGTGCGGGGTTAAAACAGGGTAATGTCAGACAAGAGGCACGGAGACAAAGAGGATTGTGGAAAAAAAAAAAGAAGAAGCTACACAGTTGGACAATTGATTATGAGCAGCAGGAGAGAGATTCAGGAAAAGAGAAAGAAAGAGAAAATGTCAAGGAGTCAAGAAATGTCAGACAGCAGTGGAGATGAATGAGATTTTTTAAGGGGTTTTCTCTTTGAGTTGATTGTTTTGTCTCGGCTCGCTTCCTTCCCCTGCTGAAGGTGCATCCTCGTCTCACATAATACATATGAGGACATTTGATTGAATGTGTCTAATGAGTAATATAACCGTATATATTTATAGAAGAATAAACATATTTCTCTCCGCCCGTGTTTTTTTTTCTGCAGAGTGACAGTAGAGATTGATGGGGAACAACTTTTCAAATATCTTAGCTTTTGATAAATTACATTTTAAATTAAACTAGCCTAAACAATTTATGATTATATGAAAAGTTATAATAATTCGGAGTGTTCACCCAACACTATTAAACCGTGAAATAAACCAACATTATTATTGTCCATAGAGTTCTCTTTTAAAGTCCCACTCTGTGTAGTTTATTTCAGCTCTTCTTTATTCCTCAAGATAACATGTTCAGAATGTTTGTTACGAGGAATAATTTCCCCTCATGGCCTTAACATGGCTTAAATGTGAATGTAAACCTTCTTTCCTCATCTTGTAACTGAGATACAGGGATATGCTAACATGGCCCCACCCTTACCCCCCCCCCCCCCCCCCCCCCCGTCTTCCCACCCTCACAGCTCACCATTGGTTGAGGGGCCTCTTCCAGCTACTGGGCCCCACCCACACGTTGACAGATATTGGTTTCTTAGGCTTGTGACATCACAAACAGGGGCTGTCTCAGGGCCTGGTCATACATACGCAAACGTATATCCCGTGCAGACTCTTCACCTCCCAATCAATTCCAATCAGGGTAAGCGTGGCGGCGGATAAATCATTTTCTCCCTGTGGTGATGCAAATGGCAGCGTGGATTCATGTGGAGTTCGACTTTGATGAACTTTGATGAACTTTGATCCGCAGTATTTTCTACACATTTGACTGTGAAATAAATTTGTTTCTAGGTTGGCGTTCATTTACTTTGGTGCTAAGGTGGAAATACACAGAAATACTAACATATATGTTTTTTTCACATTTCATTATCATATGAAAGGCAAACAGGGGTATTTTTTTTAAAGTTTTAAAACCTTTATTCTCACAATTGGGGGACTTTAACATTACCACAATCATTAATTTGCATTGAAATGAGTGTACTTTACTTATTTAGTCATATTTCCCACTTTCCCATCCTTTCTGATCTGAGGAAATAAACATCTCTCAGTTTGGCAACCACGTGAGCCTTTTTCTTCGAATATTTTGGGATGTCTCATGTCTCATTATATCTGTTATGCCAAGTTGCAAATAATTTGCATGTCACAGAGACTTCACAGAGCGACACATGGGCTTATATAACCTATTCTGTTGTTCTCTTTACCACTTATGACCTACATCTCCCTCATCATCCATCCTTATCTGCACGTAGCCTGAGTAAATTAGGCCACGCTCCACGCTCCACACACCAGGCACCTGAAGAGGATGTAGTCTGTGGATCTGTTCTTGTTAGCCTCTCGGGAGGGTGGACTTGTGTGTGTGTTTTAAAATCAGGTTGGTGTTGGGTGAGTTCTTTGCCGAGTTTGCCCTCTGAATTGATCAGGGGTAATTGGGCATGGCGCTACAGAGAACCTCGCACAGGGCCCAATCTGCAATAATGAGACTCTATATTTAGCTTATAAAACTGTCTGTTTACATCAGCCATCGCGCTCTGCTGCACAGCGGGAAGAATTAAGCGAATGTGTTTTTGTGGACCAACTCGCGGGGCAGACTTTCGGGTGGAGATATTTGTGTAGATCATTTGTTGAGATCTGTGCTGAAGAGAGAGGACCGGCAGCGAAGTGAAGATGCCGGGTGAGGCGCCTTGTTAAAATGAGGAACAGACAAAAGATGCAAAACCTCAAGAGAAAACACAGGTGGATTTTTTTTTTTGGGGGGGGGGGGGGGGGGGGGGGGGGTGGGGGGGTGCAGGTGTCTCATTGAGCAGAAAGAGGAAGATGAAGAGAGAAATGACTTCATCCTCCAGGCCTGAATAACTGGGTGTGGCCGGGGAGGAAGGAGAGACAGAAAGCACTGACGGTTTAATAAAGTTGATTGTAACATTAAAGCGTGATCCTGCTCAGGGCGACGGGCAGTAAGTGTGAGAGTGTGGAGATTAAGATAGAAAGACAATGTGGAAAGACAAAGGGATACAGGGGACAGAGAGGGATAGGAAAGGACAAAGATCCTGTAGTGATTAAAATGTCAAGTGTGTGCGGAGGCAGATGCACACCTGCCACACACACACACACAGACCCCCCCCCCCCCCCCCCCACACACACACACACACACATATTCAGCTCACCTGCATCCTCTCAGGCTGTGTACAGAGTAACTCACTAATTATACAGGAGGAACACAACCCCAAACACAAACAGTAGATGTGCCTTCAGTACGCAGTGAGGGAGGCGATGGCTTCATTCTCAGTGGATCCCAGTAAATCATCCACCTTTTTACACCCTCGTAATTCTTGTTTTTCCTCTCCTCCCTCTGTCTTTCCATTCCTCCTTCCGTCCCTCCTCCATCCAGTGGGCCAGACAGGCTGTGTTTTATTTATGACCGTGCAGTGAGCGCTCACTTGACCAGCCTGCGGTTCAGAAGGGGACAGACATACCAACGGGGAATGTCAGTGACAGAGATTTTTTCCTGGCTGTGCAGCTGCCATACACACTGTTTCGTGTGTGCCAGAAAAGCTGAGTTCTCCTTTTCAGTTTGGATGAAGGACAAAAGGTGTCTGAGGTGTGTGGAAAATGAGGTGCTGCAAAAACTGTGTTTGTTTGGCTAGGACTACCTGGTGGGAGTTGGCGACACACTGTACGGGTGTCCTATATACAAGTACCAGCACGATCAGCAGGATTTTCAGTTCTGCTTTCATGGGTTGCAGATGGTTTAGATATCTGCGACTGTAGCAGGGGATTTGGTGAACTAGAAAACTGCCACGAGAAGGTGTGCACAGGTGTGTGTTGCTCATATATTTAAATACGGGATAAGCAGCTGGCCACAGGCGTCTTTGTTCAGTGGGTTTGTACCGGATACATTGTCAGACCCGGTTGGCCTGACTCTCTATGAGAAGCTCATCAGCTGGTTGTGTAGCCGCAGGGAAAGGTCACCGCAGCTTCCTCTGCATCTCGGTGGCCTTTCTCTTCCTTTATCTGTCTTTCCCTCCCTATCTCTCTCTCTCTCACTGGAATATCTGTCTTTACTCATAACTGAAGCACAACGTGACTGAAAGCGAGATGAGAGAGTACGGCGGAGTTCTGGCAACAGCTGGGGCTCCAGAGTACGGGGCAATACCCCGGGAAGAAGAGGAGGATGGTGTGGGGGGGGAAGTAAGGATGATGGTGGAGGAGAAGAGGGGGGAAGTGGAGCTTTGCAAAACAATAAAAAAAGAAATGGGACAGCATCCAGATTTTTTTGCTTATTCACTCTGTCTTCCTCCTGGAATAAAATAAAGACAGATATACCGGATATACACAGCCTTTGAATGTCTGACAGGAGATGACGCACACACCAACACACACACACGCGCACACACACACACACACACACAAACACACACACATCGACAAACACACCGGACATATGCAAACACAGACGGGATGGAACAAGTTGTCTGTTTACTCTCTTTCATATTGCGCCTTGTGAAAATTGCTGTGCGTTCCAGAAAATGTCACGTCCTTGATCTCATTGCACCACTACACAGTGGTGTGCGGACGGGCTGGAGCCGGGTAGAGACGTGGGGAGGGGGATTTGCGGAGACGACGAGGGTCTGCAGCAGAGACGTGGCTGTGCGCCTCAGATAACACTGCAGCCTTTGATGGAGCCTGGCCCAACCTCTCTTGGAGAGCGCAAGCCGCTCCGCCTCAAATAGATCTCCACCGTGGAGTCCATTGGTAATGATTGGATTTAGTTACAAAGCAGAAATGGTTTGCTGATGATAATGATAACAGATGCGATGGGAGTTAGTCGGCCACTTAGGGTTCGGGCGGGAGGGGGTGGGGTTGTATCGATGCTGTGCCAGCCTGCAAATTTCCCCCTAGACTGGACAGTCCCTCTCAGGCTTGATGAAAGTTGATGGCAGAGGTTGATAGAATGCTACCTGTAATTGCATTGTGTAGGATCTTGGCTGCATGGCTGTTATGAAGATGTGGTGCAGGGCAGAGATGGAAAAGACAAGCTGCATTCTATGGGGTGGGAGGGGTGAGGTAACGGAGTTCAGGGAGAGAGAAGGAGAGAGTTTCTGAGTTTCAGATATGAGGAGTGAGAGACAATCAGCAGGGAGCAGAGGATAGAGAAAAGAAGTGAAAGCGAGAGAGAGAGAGAGAGAGAGAGGAGTGCAAATAAAAGAGTTTTGGAGGAGACGGAGCTCTTTTATGTGTGGGTAGCATGTAGACATAACAGGGCACCGGAGAGAGGCAGAGATGGGGAGGGAGAGCAAGAGTTGGAGACACGGGAGTTGAGATGAAGGTTGAGAGTATAAAGTACAGATAGATGATGGAAGGAGGGGGGGGGGGGGGGGGGTCGATGTGGGGGGATGGGGTGAGGGAGACGAACATGTGGGAGGGGGATGGGGGGGAAATATCTGCTGTGTGCGGGTGAGCTGGTGTCAGGAGGTTGTCATGGTGACAGCGGGTTGAGAAAAGGAAAGTGAGCCAGGGGTATTGACACCTAACCCTAGAGACACGCACACACACACACACACACACACACACACACACACACACACACACACACACACACACAGACACAAATACACAAATACACACACACACACACACACAAGGAGTCTATACTGTACACATACTACACACCGTCACATACTACAACAAAATGAGACAGGCCTGACCTGTCACATCCTAAGTGAACACATTCTCACACTTTCTCACAACACACACACACACATACACACACATATACAGGTCAACGCAGCTATCCCTTTAGGATTCTGCATTGACTTCTATCCATTGTCGACAGCCTAACCAAAACCTCATCTCTAACCTTAACTCTAACTAATTCATGTCTTACCCTCGCCTTAACCTAACCACACTTCACATCTATCACCTAACCTAAACCAGGACCTCAGAAAGTAAGGTTTGCCTCATTAAGACCAGGCTCTGGCCCCCTTGAGGTTCACTGGTCCTGATGAAGTCAGTGCTAATGCGGGAAAATGTCCTTGAGTGGTCACAAAAATGAGTACACACACATACACACACAGGTGGCATGCACAATTAAGCTGCACCCATGTATAATGTCCATCGGCCATAATTTCATGCAAACTCTTTTTCCCATGTCTCTCTGCTGTCTTTTATCCTCACTCGGCCCCATTTGAATGGCAGGCAAATGTCCTTAAACTGACTTGTCTCGCCAAACAATTACCCAAACCAACCTTCTGTCTGCTGTGTGTGTGTGTGTGTGTGTGTGTATGTGTGTGTGTGTGTGTGTGTGTGTGTGTGTGTGTGTGTGTGTGTGTGTGTGTGTGTTTGTGTGTGTGTGTGTTCTTTCATTATCATATGTGAGCTTTGCTGTCTTCCTGTGTGTGGTGATGCTACAGAGAGATGGGACCCAAGCTAATGAAGAGAGAAGCAGCATCTCCAGTGGGGCGTAGGCTTCTGAGTCACTGAACACACTAATAATAATCTGGATTTGTACATTGATTTTTTTTTTTTTAATAAAGAACCATTCACCACTTCTTGTGTATCCCCTTCAATGCACATAGCCCGTGCAGAGTTGGCCTTTGGTTCGGAGCACAGCAATTTTCTAAAATGACGATACAGATTTTCACCTTGACTTTAGAACTATGTGAACATTACTGATGTTGTACAGTAAATCAACAAATTGACTTGAAGTCAAGCGTGAAGCAAAGAATAAAATAAAGCAAAGTGCAAACACAGCATGAAGGAATAATGATTTCCATACTGGACAAAAGACTAAATCAATAGCACTGCTCACTCCGACTGTTAGCAGTTACAGTACATGAACTGTAGTTGTGCTCCAACAAAGTGAGAGAGAAAATCTTCTGCACTTTATGTGCCTCTGGGATGTTTTTTTTTTTTTTACATCAATATGAGACTGAACTCTTTCCAAAGAGCTTCAATATCTGATATTTTCTCCTCACTCCTTCTCTTGTTCCTTCTCGTCCATACAAACTCCACTACATAGACATTTACTGGCCTTACATCTCCTGCCTCGTCCCCACAAGACCTTGTATTTGATTAGATGGAGCACTTAAGAGGAAGTGCTGCTTTTGCATCTTTTAACAAAGTGAATGGGATTGCTAAGATGCTGTTGTTGTCTTTCCTGGTTAATAATTCTGAAGATGCGCAGCACCGGGTCCAGTGATATGTTTCGCAGTCAGTTAAGTGGCTGGTATATGCTTAGGTTGTTTTGGTTGCAAATTGCAATTGCTAATGTATCTCTCTTTTGCATTGTTATTAGTAATGCAACCGTGAGTGAGTGTGTTAATGTGTGTTTGAACTGATGTACACAGTCGTAACCCTATTTGATCTTTGTAGCCTACATGTACTTTCTGTAACTTCAAGTGTGACTTCTTATGACTCTCCACAAGCCCAGTATCAGGCTAGAAAAAAAAGTCCAGCCACTTCCCCCCAGTCATTGAACCGCCGGGGCCCTTCCATGCAAATGCGTTAGCAAAGCACTATGAGTGACCTTGTCCTGCCAGTAGCTCATTTCCCTGAAGTGGTGGAAAACACAGGATTACGTCCAACCTAGTGAGACCTTGACAAATTCCTGTGCAGGCAAAGTCCAAATCTTAGCAATAAGCCTTCGGAAGGGAAGTACCGGGGGGCAGAAATGACTTTTTGGAAATAGCCCACTTATTAAAAGTGCTTAAAAACCTGGAAAACAGAGACATCATAATTTCCATCCATTATCAACACTGATTATCCATCGAGGGTCGCAGGGGGAGATGCTTGATTGGGTACAATTTTCACTATTTCTACTTTTCAAGAAGTCAAACCTGTTGTGATGGAAGTCATAGGTCATATATACACCTCCCCCCCGCCCTCCTACTCAGGGCGTGGCGTGATGTTTTTCCCTGCGGAGGCGACCGCACGTCCTTGCATGTGACACAAGTCCGGGTTGCTATGTCCTCCATCGCTGTATGGGCCACTTATCACCCGACCCGAGGGACCACTCCCTCATCGTCCTCCTCCTCCTCCTCTCTGTCTGTTTGCCGATTGACTGAATGCGTAATCCCTCCTCAGACATCACTACCTGCAGCAGCCGATGCAAAGTCCCCTTCCCCCAACCCGGGCTCTTCATCACTTGATGCTTCACAGGCATGCACACAAGTGCACACATATGCTCCCATTCACAACAGAGGCTCATCAGATAACCTTAGGGGTCATAGCTGTCTGTTCCGCTGCTTCACACTGTATTTATGCATGGTTTACCTGAATCACAATGTGACCTGTCTGGAAAAATAACTGTAAAGTGATTACGATTCATGCTCTTACACATGTGCTACTGTATGGCTGTGCCAGCATCTGCCTCGCTGGCTGATTTGCCGCTGGTGCTGTTACATACTGTTTGTGTTGTTGGAGCTGGTTTGTCGTCTCCAAATGTGTTAAGCCTCTGCATCTGGTTTCAGGGCTAGCTCTGACAGATACTGATGTCAGCTTTTTTTGCTGGCCTGTCTGGCTCCGGTTTGATCCCTGAAGGCATTACTAGCAAACACACATACACATCAAATCTCCTCTTCACCCATCTCATCCTCCTCTAATTTGAAAGATGAATAGATGCATTATACCGTGGGAGCATTGTTGAACTTCATTTTTTTTCCAAGCATCCTCTGTCTTCACAAAGGTAGAGAAGAAAAGACAAGTGGCACTCAAGGTCAAAATGTACATCAAAATAAGAGAAACCACAAGCCAGGCTGTGAGCATCCAGGAGAAAAGGGGAGAGGCTGAGGGAGAGAGATAACGAGAGAGGGAGAAGGGACCGTAGGACTGAGTCGGAGGCTTAAATGGAAGCAGGGGGGGGAAAGGGAGAAGGTCACTCCTAATAGCTCTTCCACATAATTTCATAATGTCATGATTGCTCCTCGTTACACAAGCCAACACCATTAGCCATCTACTGTACAGAAACTAAAGCATTCAGCCGCCAAGAGAACCAACTATACAGGCTGCGTGTGTTCATCATCGCATGTTCCTTCTGCACGCAGAGTGCATAACAATGTGCTCGTGAGGACGTGTTTGTGTGCGACGCATCTTCTGCTCACACCTAGGGTGTGTCTGTAATTAGCGCGCTTTGTGCTGCGGGCAGAGAATGTGACTGATGCTGCTGCTAATGAAGCAAATGATACCCACAAGCATGAGAGCAGCATTGAGGGGGGGGTTTATGTTCATGTTTATGTGTGCATGTGTTTAGTGTGTACATAGAGCCCACATTTGTTTCTCATTTAGTTGACTAAAAAGATCTGATTTGTTTCCTTGTTGGGTGTATTTATGTTTCCATCTTGGCGGTCTGTTTTTTCCCCCTTAATTATTGCATTGAGAGTATACTTAAAAGGAAATGGGAAAAAATCAATATTACAGCACGGCCCATAATTTGAACCCATTAAACCGTCTAATAATAAAATCTACTGTCATGACTTTATCTTTTCCAACACACAAACCTACCACTCCTTTCCATTTGTGTCTCTTTGCTTATCGATGCCATACATCTCCTGTTGAGAACTGACTGACAGCCGAGCCATAAGCCAATTGCCTTATCAGCTGTGTATCAAAGTGAGCAGCGGCTAACATGCTAGAAGCATGGAGGACTAAAGAGGCAGCGCTCCATCTGTAAGGTCTGGCTCCATTAGCTGACAAGAGAGATTAGCTGACCTGCTGACACACAGCCTGATCTCCACTGATACACATGTGGACTCACGTACACAAACACACTCACACACAGGGAACATGATACACTATTACATTAGTGCAACACAACTGTTTTTGATCGTTACAGAGCTCTTACTGGTCGGTGAGGCCTCTCTCTCATCTCCTCAATCATTTACACTTACTTTTTTTCAAACCATCTTCCCCCCCTCTCTTTGTTCTTTCCTTATCATCTCTTTCTCTCTTTGTTTTCACATTCTATTAAATTTTCAGACTTTTTTGTTGTCAACCCTCCCCTTTGATCTCCCGCCGGTCTTGCCCTTCTTTCTCTTTGTCGGTCTTTCCTTCCTCCGTCCCGACTTCCCTCGACTCACCTCTCCTCTTTTTTCCGCCCTCACGGATGTCTTAATGAGTCCACTCCCTTTGCCTTGAATTATTCACCACTTCTTTTATTCTACCATTCCCATTGTGTCTTAAGGGGAAAAACATCAATAAATAAATCACGCCATAGGTGGCTTCTTTTGCAATCTTGACAGTGGCAGGGTTGACAGTGTGTTTATTGGTCTACAAAGGAGAGGGAGTGGGGATTTGAGGAAGACTCTGGTAATCTTGTACTTGTTTTTTGTATTTTAACGTTCAGTTGGATAAATCCGGATTTAACCTCATAAATCTTTGATTAAAACTTAAACACTTCTTGCCAAGTCTGGGTGTTTCTTGAATCGTGTGTGCCCACATGTCGATACAAAGATATCCAGTATATATGCACTTATATATTAATGTGTGTGACTATGCATGTGTTTTTGCTATGTCTTGTCAATGTGCACTGGCAAATGTGTAAGCGTGTGTGGTGAGTGTGTCTGAATGCGTGCGTGCGCGTGCATATGTAAGTGATACGGAAAACCTGTTAGTGTCCATGTGTGTGAATAACTGAATTTGTATCTACAAGGGGGGGATGCTGCGTGGAGACCCTGTTGTCACGGCAACCAGGATGTTGAGAGAGAGAGAGAGAGAGAGAGAGAGAGAGAGAGAGAGAGAGAGAGAGAGAGAGAGAGAGAGAGAGAGAGAGAGAGAGAGATGGCGGTTGCCCTCATGGCTCTTCTGACAACCTTTACTTCCTACGGTTTTGTGTCACTCCTATCACAACCTTTAACCCGTGTAAAAATATGAGGGGGTTGGGTGAGGCGGAGTCCTCCGAAGAGGTGAGGGCGTTGGAGACCGATAGAAATATGGCGTGCATTCTTTCTCTCTCCGCATATGACACCAGTGGGAGTAGCCAAAGTATCTAACGGCCGAGCTTATGCTAATAGTGGTATTGATGAATGTGCTGTCCGGGTACACTGATTCCAGATACGCTGTGGCTCTGCGGCTTTTTTTCCACTAGTAAATTTCCACTTGGCGTTGACCATGGATCATCAGTCTTGAAACACATGTTCCTTTTGGCCTTTTAAAGAAAGAGTACCGGCATTAGGGAGATATTGGTTTTTCGCTGCGCTGTAAAGCCCTTTTTCCATTAAAGTCCTGATTATTGAATTAATTGGCCGCAATGCCTATTGACCAAGCTAGAGTGCTACCACAGCAGTTTATTAAATTGGGGAAAAGACGTTGAATATGGAGAAGAGGAGAAAGCCAGGAGAGGGAAAAGAGACAATGAAACGTTTTGTGAAAAGTGATCGCTGCAGAAAGCTTTTAGTGTCAGCTACTGAGGAGGCTTGATAGAGGAGATGGAGAAGACTGATAAAAAGGTGACAAGAAAATGGGCGCTCGTTGTTCTTGGACGGTTCCTATTATAAGACTGAGCTTTTAAACACTCGTGAGAAATGCAATCTTCACTGCAGTGGATGATGAAAGACACGCCTGTGTTACGAAATGAATCGTGGAGCATGGAGGAAACAGGTAGCTCTTATTATTTCACATGATTTGTGGTATTTTTCTGCCGCGGTGACAAAGTGGGTCTGAGTCTTGTCTCACTGCAACAGGCTCATGCATTAAGTATGACCCTGCCAGAGAGAGGACGAGGGGAGGGTGTGAGGGAGAGAATCAGACTGCCACACCAAAGACATCAGGTATATAGATGGACAGCATCGGTCTGAGGCCAAGCCAAATGTATCGTGAGCGGGGGGGGGGGCAAATTAATTATGAATCTGGGTGAATTTAGGGCAAATTGTGCCGACAGGAAGGGCATTTCTATGAATAATTCACTCAGTAGGGGGCCTGATCATCTACCCCCCACCACCCCCACCTTGTTCTTCAGGACCCCCCACCAGCTCCACCTTGTTCTTCAGGACCCCCTCTTCATTTTTCCAATCCAGTGACCCTTATAATCGCTCACTGCCCTCCTCCTCTATTACTAAAGCTCCATCAGTCCATTTGTCTGAGTGAGTGCTCTCTTTGTTTATGTCCAAATCACTATCTTTTCCCTGTCCCTTCGTCTGTCTCTGTGGAGCCCGATGTTCCTCCAGACAGACGAACCCTGGGGGGAAGAGGAGGAGGTAAAGGGGGGGGCATGTATTCGTTTATTTTTCTCCCCCCTCCTTCCATCCCGCATCCTCGCCCCCTACACATCTTCGCAGCTGGAGGTAGTTAATATTTAAAAGCAAGGCATGACAAGGGCGTAAGACCTGCACACATGTTTGAACATGCACACACAAACACACACACACACACACACACACACACAAAGACGCACACTCACACAGTAGAATCCAATAGTGCACCACGTCTGATCAAAGTCGAGGCTGTGCTGAGAGAAAACAAGCTACATTCATCAATATAGAGCAGCTCCTCGCACAGCTGCACGACGATATGAAGCAAACAGTAGACGTGTGTTGTGTGTAGTTGGTTAGTTCGATGTGTGAAGCTCAGAACATGATTTGACTCTTGGGGTTTGATCTTGATCTCACACGCGCGCACACACAAACACAGACACACACACACACACACACACACTTTTACGAGAGCCTATTCAGCATTCAAAGTCCTTGGCAACGCCCAACATGTCTACTTATTGTTAATTATACATTTTGCAGAGGACGGAAGGGTGCAATTTCCTATCTATTGGATGGCATGGGGGGTAAACATCATAATGGTAGTGCAGCTATTTGACTCGTCTAATGATAGAAACACTAACAGCATTGAACCGTGTCTGGGTTATTTGTGTTTTTGTGAGCAAAACGCCCCAAAGCATGAATCCATGAATGATTTTAATATTATGATTTGGCCCGTTTGGTACATGGGCTTTCTTGTGTGAAGAAAAAAAAAGAAGAAAAAGGACCACGCCCTAAAATCTCAACACAGCCCCTCACGCTCTGCAGTCTCCCAGTGATTGAATGACTTTTGATGGTGCCCGTTGACACCCCAGCGGTGATAACAGTTTTTAAAAGCACTCTGGAACACTGTGGTGGGTCATCCCGGCCCAGCTGCAAACAGCCACCCCTGACGTGACCCCTGACCCTGTCCAATGAGGCAGGTAACAGGGCTGGGATTGGATCGCTGACAGCTGCACAGCGGAAGCCCTGAAGAAGTGAAATCAGGCATCTGCTTCGATGTCAGTGCCTCTCACCCCTGTGATAATGGAGCGGCCACGAGGCTCCACGCCACGCACACTGTGAGGAAGTGTGTTAGTGTGTCTCAGGCAACATCAGTCTGTGCGATCAGCATGTCTGGGTGGCTGGGTTGGCCCAGTTACATGGCAGCCATCCATGCCCACTCTCTCCCTGTCTGTTTGTCTCAGCCTCTCCCTCACTCACTTACTCACTCACTCCCTCACGCCCCTGCCCACCCATTATAGTGTTCCCCTTTACTGCTCCGACTCAACATGACTGGAATATTCTGTGGCACAGTCCTCCAGCAGACTGGAGCCCACTGGACCATGGCCCTTTATCTGTCTGATTTCTCCTGTCAGACCTCTCGGGGTGTGTGTCTGTCCGCCTTCCTTACTGTCTGTCCCTCCGTGCATCACAAGCTTCACTCTCTCTCTCTCTCTCTCTCTCTGAGTGTGCTTGTGCCGACTTCTGCACATGCAGCAAAGTCCCTTGGTAAATTGCACCTGGCAGCATGACAAGCCGCGGCTCGCCACGTCGTTAATCAGCATCCTGCTTCACTCCAATCAGCTCTCCTTCACCGTCTCTTTGGAAGGGGCACTGAAAGACAAGCACCCACCTTAGATCGCATTAACACCAGCTCTAATACCCCGACTGGCCCTGCTCCGTTCGTCTGCCTCTAATGGCATTGTGGAGAGTCTGGTTTTGAGATGGGATCACTGTAATTGGCCCTGTCTCGGGAGAACACTATAAAGCAGCTCTGGTCTATTACGGGGACTGGAAAAGAAGATGCAGAAGTCGAGGAGCAAGACGAAAGTGAACAAATAATTCACATTGATTGGAAGAGCTTTGCACGTGTGTGAATGTATGCGTGCAAAGGGATGGATGGGATTAGCGTTACAGCTGTCACCCTTTGTCATCCCCTCTCCTCCTCCCCTCTTTCCACATCTCTCCACTCCTCCCATCACCTCCCACCCTCCCAGCTTCACTCTGCCTCGCTCCTCGCTCACCTCCACCTCTCCCTCTCCTCTTTTCTCCTCTTCAAACCCACTTTTCCACTTTTCATTTCCCCCAGAAGTCCTCCACCCACTTCACCCCTCCCTCCCACCCCTCTCAGTGTGCTTGTTGTTCAATTCTTCTGACAAAGCAAGCAAGTGAGTGTAATGGCTCATTTAATCCTAATGCTGTTAGTTTAAATTGCCTTATTAAGAGCTTAGCTCTTGTTTGGTCTTTAATTTTATCTAATTTGGGCCTTTTGATTTAGACAAATCCCACACTCCTGCTTTTCTTTCGGAAATATTGTTCAATCCATTCTTCATTGATTGACATCCACAGTAATTAACTGGCCAGCCATTATCCACTAGATAGAAGAAAATGAACCATAATCACCACTCTCAGTCCTCTTCTCACCATCCCCTCTTCTCCTCTTTACCTCGTCTCCTTGCCTTTCCCCTCTTCAAGGTCACCCATCGCTCGGTTCAGTGTGCAGAGCCAAAATCTTTCAATCACATACCGCAGAGCTGCCAAATAAGGATGCGCTCTCTCTCTCTATTATCGCCATTTTCTTTTGTCTCACATGTACGTCTCAATCATGGTGTGCTGTAACACTTCTTTGTGTGTGATACTGAGTAGTGTAAACAGCCAGTGGGTTGCGCCACGTGGTGCCGCGGGGGAGGACAGCCTGCATGTTGTGGCGAGGACCGACTCCAAGAGTACAGATGGAGAATGGATAGACTCTAAGCAGGGGTGGTTCGCCTCACTCACTAGGACTGATAGCATCTTTATTGCACGCTCATCAGAGCACAGTCACCCAAGTACACGACGTACTGTTCAGTTGGTGAAATGCAGGCCTGACCAGTCAACCTAATTATCATCTATTTATATGTGTGTCCTGTGTGTTATCTGATTTGACACTTCATCGGTCTGCATTTGTCTGTCCTCGGCCCATCTGGGTCTGTTCAGCTTCTCGCTGTGGCCTTTCCATATGGGCCACCGCTCATTTAATTAACCAAAAGGAGAAACAGGTTTAGCGATAGGCGTTGCTGGTGTGTTTTTTTTGTTAGGATGTGTATTGTTGTTTCTTGATTGGTGTGTTAACTCCGTGTTTCGATCTGTCTATAGGGTTGACCACATGGTGCAGGGTAATTTTTCTCTCGTACTGACACATGGCCCCTCTCTGCCCCTCCCTTTCTCTGTTCCTCATGTCCTCCCCTCGCCTCCCCCCCTCTTCTCTTTTTATCTTTCAGAGAGGAGAGCAGCAGGAGGGCGTGGATCTATAGTTAAAGAAGAAGACAGGAGGAAAAAAAGAAGACAAGAGTGACCAAAGACGGACGAGGCAATCCTGCGGCCTCCCGGAAGAGAAACATAGCCTCACACTTGCTCAGCACGAGTGTGCGTCTGTGCGAGGTTGCCCTTTTACTGTACGCGTGTGCGAGCAGGTGGTACTTTGATGGGACAGTGAGCAATGCCTCACACGCAGCGACAGCCGGTTGGCAGTAGGGGGCAGTGCTCCTCCCGCCTCCTCCCCCTCCTCCTTCTCCTCCTATCCCTCGCTGGCCACAGCCATGCAGCCATACACATACCCTCCAACTGTGAGTACCCATCCATATTGTACCATTCACAACAATGGCGGCTGAACGCTTCCATCAGGTTCAAAGATCTATTTGTTGTGTTAATTACATTGTTGATTCATCAAAGCAGGCTAATACTGATCCTAATCAGGCTTAATCAGTGCAAATGAGCAGAATGAGCATGTTTCTCTTTCACTAGCCTCAGTTTTCATGGTTGAAATGTGCTTCCATGCTCCAAACACTACCCTGTTGAGGCTTCTTTGTTTAGCACTCGTGTGCCTGTGGTGTGTCTAATTACTCTGTAATTGATCCCCTCATACTGCATTGATTACTCCCACTATTGATCTGGTTTCCTTGGTGCAAACCAGAATTTGATTGTTGAGTAATTTAATCAACAATTGAGTTATACAACGAAAAAATCCGGCAAGCTTTCCCCCCCCCCCGCCTGCTCGCATTTCTTTCTCTGCCTCAATGCAATATGTGGGCATTAGGAATACAGCTGAGCTTGTGGCCCTGCAGGGAAATTGATCTTCATCTCCTCTGCTGCTGCCGGCCTGCCCACCGAGCTCGACTAGAGGGAGAGAGAGAGAATATCGTCTCCACTGTTGCTTTTGTTGTTCTCTCTTTATCTAAGGCCGCTTACAATGAATCACAGTCCTTCACCACCCACACAGGATTTTAAAAGGATGTGTATAGTACAAAAAAGAAATCTCACATGTATGGATACTCGATGAGCTCACACCCCGGCAAAGACACGTGATTACTTATTTTACTGTCTATCCCGTAAATGTTGATGAAATGCAGTAAATCTTCCAATGTAATTCCCTGGGAGGCGAGGGGACAGACGAGGTGAGGGGGCCATGGAGGATGAGGGCAGGGTGATGAGGAGGTGGAAGGAGGAGCGGGTCAAAGATGAAAAGGTCAAGGTGTCCCCTGCCTTTCAATTAGCAATCTCCTGCCATGTCAATGAGAGTCGGTGAGGTCTGGATCTGGATCAATAATGGAGATGGGTTGGAATCTGTGTCAAAAACGACTGGATTAAAAAGCTACACTCAATAACAGGATACATTATACTGCTTATCGTCCATATCTGTCTATCCATCCATCCATCAATGCATCTATATGTCCATCCATCCACCCTCCTATCTCTCTATCTATCTATCTATCTATCTATCTATCTATCTATCTATCTATCTATCTATCTATCTATCTATCTATCTATCTATCTATCTATCTATCTATCTATCTATCTATCTATCCATCCATCTGTTTAACCATCCGTCTATCTATCTGTCTGTCTGTCTGTCTGTCTGTTTATCCATCCATCCATCCATCCATCTCTCCATCCCTCCATCCCGTAGCTACAGATTTTAATATCTCTTCCTCCCTGTTGTTTACTGTAACTAAACTCTTTTTCCCTCACTGCCTTTTCTCTGGCCACCACTGTGGACTAACAGACCACATAAGTGATCGTAAGTGCTTTTCACTTTATTGATGTCTATCAGTGTTAATGTAGGAGCTGGCAAAGCTTATTGTGAACAACTTTCATTATGCCAGAGAGGTTATTTCCCATCCAGCACACAGTAAAAGTCATTCTGCACTGCATTTGCTGTGTTATACACTTGTGTGTGTGTGTGTGTTTGTCCCTGTTTACGCACCTTGTGTTTTATAGTGCATGTGTGATTGCATGTGAGAATGTGTTTTTTTTTTTTTTTTATTGTGAATGTGTGCCTGTGTCTATCTCTTTCTGTATGTGGGTGTGTGTTTGGCCTCATTGGTTCCCAATAGGTGAGATCCCTGCAGGGGTGCGGGGAAGAGGACGTGTGAGGAGCTGCTGTCTGTCTGTAGAGAGGCAGCAGGGCTGTGAGATGAAAGCCACGGGAAAATAAAGAGGAGTTAAAGCGCTAAGCACCGACTTCTCTCCTCCTCTGCCAATAATGCAGCAGTGCCCGCAGCACAAACTTCAATTTGATCAGCTGAGGAAATGGGCTTATTTCCACTATCAGTGGGAATTACTTCATTAAATTCCCTCACTCTCTCTATCTGTCTTTTTCAGATTCCTGTTTGTTTCTTCCCCTGCATCTCCTTCTCCCTTCGCTCCGTTTTGCAGTATATGCTCTCTCTCTCTCCCTCTCCCTCTCTCTCTCTCTCTCTCTCTCTCTCTCCCTCGCACTGCCATCCTTCTCCCCTGTCCGCTTGCCTCACCATCTCCTTTGCTTTTTTTCTTCATCTACCACTGCCCCCCCTCCTTTACCCATTTACCTACATAATGTAAATTCATCTCTATCTTGGACTCTGTCTCTTTCCCTTAAAGTCAAATTAATAACTGTACCAACTAGTATCTTCGCTGTGACCTCCATTCCTCTGCCTTTGTGTGTAGTTTCCGAGGCTATGTGGGGAAAAATATTTAAATTTCTGTCTATAAGTGTTGAAAAACAGGACATAACAACACGACACGGGCCATAAAGCCTGTGTACAAATCAAACATCCTGATTCAATACAGTATTCACACACACAATCCAGGGTGCTTGTTTTTTATGACTGTCATTGGGGCAATACTTTATGGTTATTACAGGCAGTGATGACAGAGAAAGAGAAACATCCTCTGGTGGTCTTTACTTCCACCCCCCCCCCCCCCCACCCCCCACACACACACACACTTCAAATCCCTACTTCATTTTCACACAGGCCATTTTCCTCCTTTCGCCTATCGCTCGGCCTCACGAGGAGCCCTGTGCCATATATCTCTTTTTACATACGCTCTCCCTCTTACATGATGCTGTATCAATTTCCTCTCATCTCATCCCATTTTCCCTGCCTGCTCCCTTACTCTCACTCTTTCCCTCAGCCTACATTTCATCCTCTCCTCTGGGGAGTCTTTTTTTAAGTGATATTGACTGAATATATTCACCAGCAGCTGCTCAACTATGAAAATGAGTTATTCTGTGCTGTATGTCAAGCCTTCACCAGCAGCCGTATAGGGATGTGTGTGATACAATGGGGTGATGCATGTGTGGAGCTTTTGCAGTACCGTGCAGCATGAAAGCAGATCATGTGGACCCAGAATGTGTGTGTCGAGTGAGCGTGTGCATGTCTGTGTAAACCATATATAGGTGTGCTTGTGTGTATCATGCACGATGATAATGTGAAAACACAACTTGTTTCGGTCCTTGCAGTGAAGAGGCCTCCAGCGATCACCACGCAGCCGGAGTCTGTCACCGTCTTCAGCGTTGAGGACCTCGTCATGAGCTGCGAAGCCTCCGGAAACCCTACGCCCATGTTAGTCAGCACCAACACATCCACACATTTTGCCGAAGTTTGAAGATGCTGTGTTAGTCATAGAGGAGCCGGAGCCCTCAGATATCTTGTTATCCAACTGAGAACGGTGACCTTCCCTCTCCTGGTTCGGGTGACATCTAGATATTAGCATTACACAAGAGCACAGCTTCTCCCAGTTTGAGTTTTTAATTTCAACATGGGATAAATGTCATCTACCCCTCGAGCAATCTTTTCTATCTTAGCTGCTCTGATGTGGAAAACTGCTCTGTTAGCAGAAGAAAAGAAGAATGTCTCAATTACACATCACAAGCTTATGAGTCCCACAGGGGCATCTTGTGCACATTTTGCAGCCATTCTTTTGTTTCCCTTAATTCACCGTGACGTGTAAGGACATCTTGTGTGTGTTAAAAGCCGCTTTTAACGTCATGGGAATAATCATTTTTTTACTTTCCTATTTGACAGAACACTCTGTCATCAGCGTTACTGTTTATTTCTTCTCTTCAAGTTTCCGATGGACAAAGGACGGACAGGAGTTTGTCCCTGGTGGCGACCCGGAGCTGAAGGTTACCGAGAACACTGGCTCATCCGCATTCTACACTCTCAGTAACACAATGGACTCGCTGAAGCAGTACCAAGGCAAATACATCTGCTACGCGTCCAACGAGCTGGGGACTGCCGTGTCTAATGAGGCCCTGCTCATCACTGATGGTAACAGCATTCTGATCGCTGATTAATCCTAAAGAAAAGCCCTGACCGGCTACTGAGACAGAGTCACGACGTTTTGATGTTTGAACATTTAACCATGTAAATTCAGTCATGCTCAGTGAATATTTGCTGGTATGTAATTGTTCAGGCTCAGATCGCCTTACCTGGGCGATCACACATCTTTTTAATAGAATATCAAACGTCCTCTGATATGTCGTCACACAAACGGCATCACCTCAGAGGAGTTACACGTCCTTTATAGATGCTGGTCACAGTGTAAGTGTTATTGTAAAAGATCCAGATTAAAGGTGAGCTGTGTGTTGTCAGCTTCATAATACAGCGATTCACGGAGCTGTGAGCGGAGCCGGTGTATAAACCTTTACCTCGCCCTGCTTTATAGAGAGCTCATTTGTGAGCAGATGGAGGCTCACGCTGAGACCTCATCGTTCTGCCACCCCGAACCTAATTACATGCAACAACATGATAATCAGCGTACACCCAGGTACACTCACACACAGACACACACAGTGTCCCCTGAGCTACAGTGAAGAGCACCTTTTGCGTATCCATCCACCTGCGTGACTGGATGTCTCCTGGGCGACCTGCTTCCTTTACAGTTTCCCTGACAACGGTTTCCCCAGAAACGCTCTCCGGCTGATGTCATGTGAAGCGCTCCACAGTGGCTCCTGTGGGGTTATCAACAATGGGCAGAGGTGGGGAGAGGGGGGGGGGGGGGGGGGTTTGGGAGGAGACACGTGACTCACAAATCACGTCACTGTGCCTCTGCAGGACAAAAGACGACCTGGCGCCTCCCCTGAAGACGCTTTCTCTTGAAATACTCAAGGTTCCTTACATGGAAATCAATAAATGTATTTCCTCAACCGTGTGATTGTGCTTTTAGATGTGAATTTGCCTCATGACGTCTCTGCATAACACATTAAATGTGTGTACAGGAGTCACATGACCTCTGGGTGTGTCATTTTTTCCCCCATGCCTGTCTCCCTTTAGTGCCTCCGACCCTGCAGAAGGAGAAAAAGGTTACCGTGAAGTCTGAGCAGGGAAGCAGTATTGTTCTGAAGTGTAACCCCCCACAGAGCTCTATGGAGCCGATCATTCACTGGATGGACTGGAGTGAGTGCATTACCTTTCCATCTCTGCTTCCATTACATCCTTCCTGCCTCAGAGTCCCAGACTATATGTCCATTCTTTTGCTGTCCACTTTAATCACATAATTCAGAGGTAGTTGATTGTTTATTTCTGAAACATTATGTAAAATGTTCTCTTTCTCGAAATATCTTTTGATAAGTTTTTTTTAATCCCGTTATTAAAAACACTCCCTTTGAAGGCAGAGCAGCATCTGTTCTTGACTCTATATCATGACTTGTATCTGAATGTTACCCTCCATCCTTTCTTCTCACTATTTTACTCCTCAGAATCTCACCTGTGTTTCTTTCTTCTATTTTCCCCCTTTCTCTTTAACACTTCCTTCCTCCCTCTGTCTTCAGCGCTCCATCATATCCAGCTTAATCAGCGAGTGGTGGTGGGGAAAGACGGCAACCTGTACTTTGCCCATTTGACGGCAGAGGACAGCCGGAGCGACTACACCTGCAACGTCCAGTACCTGGCGACTCGCACCATTCTGCCAAAGGAGGCCATCACACTGACTGTCACCGCCTGTGAGTTTTGCTCTGGATCAACCCAGCTCCAACTGACATGACTGAACTGAACTGTGATCCTGAAAATAACCTTTAGATTAAGTTCAATGGACCAGGACATTGGAAAAATGTATTCTAGGCCAAACTGGAAGTTAGATGTCAGACTCATGGGAAAACATAGAATTATATGTAAAATATAATAGAGGAGATTACCATTTTTTATTTATTCTCATGCAATGTCAAAGGAAAGATTTGTTTAAACCCCCCTTTCACAGACACACTCACACACACACACACACACACACGCACACGCACACGCACACGCACATGCACACGCACACGCACACGCACACACACACACTATCTGTTATGCAGATATTTGGGTTAGCCTCTGATATTTTTGCTGCCTCCTCAGTATAATTAAAGGTGAATTAAGGGGCAGTTTCATCTGCGGTGCCCGTAGCATTGACAAATTACATTTTAAATATTCAGCAGCAGCAAAATTTCCATAAACTTGATCAACAGTTTTTAAAGGACATCTCTCTCCTCTTCAAGTAGTTTTTTAAACATGACAAGCTCTGTGCGGCTGTACTCAGAAAATATCATTTAGCAATGTCGCTCACAGTGACAGCATGGATGATGCTTGCCTTGGTTACCGTCCAACAGATGGCAGCTGTGACGACTCAGGTGGTAGAGGGGGTTGTCCACTTACCAACATTCAGTGGTTCGATCCCTGACTCCTCCAGTCCACATCCTGAGATGTTCTTGGGCAAGACACTGAACCACAAATTGCCCCTGCTGTTCCCACAGTGAATGAATGGTGGATTTGACTTGTCAATACGACTGGAGACTGGCTCTATAAAAGTCCATTTAGCAGTATTTAGCAATAAGAACTTTGACCTGATGATGGTGCAGGATGAATAAAAGGGGAGATGAGAGTTCACGGCAATTAAATACAGAGCTAAAATGTCTCTCTCCAAACAGCAAATATCAAGCTCATTCATGGTGGCGACGGAGGAACCGTCAGAGGATCAACACCATCAGTATTAACTGCTCAGGAATCAGATATATCTGCACTGAACTCCCTGGCATGTATTGACGTTTTTCAGTCCGAACCAAAGATGTTGATCCATCAACCACCTGAGAGAAAAACATTGCCATCCCTAGAGCTGTACCGACAGTGTGTACAGCAGCTGTATTAAGATACTGTGTATAGGTTGGTATATCAAATCAGAACACACAGTACATCGACGTGGGTTAAGAATCGTTGAACCAAAGTCACCTCCGTGTGGTGGCATGTTGAGCTGACCAAAGCAGTGACTGTATCCAGTAGATGGTCTCAGAGCCAACAGGGGGCCCATCGCCACCTCAGCTCAGTGGTAATGAGATGCAGCTCACACTGAGATGTGGCTGCCAGCATCTGTGGCCCAACCCGGGGTCAGCAAGATGAGCACATGTTAACATGAGACCTCTGTATGTGTGTGTGTGTGTGTAGTGAATGTGTCTGATGATGCGTTGAAAGGTGAATTCGGTCGAAAAGTTCTCAGCATGACTCCGCTCCCTGCATCTGTGCGTGTTAGGGTTGGTTTGTGAGGCTGTGTGTGTGTTTGAGCGTGTGTATATGTGTGGAGCCCCTAAAGTGGTAGCTGCATCAGCAGGACGGCAATCTGTAAATGACCTATACATATGTATGACTCCTTCTCTCCGTCTTTGTGTTTCCACCTCTCTTTCTCCAGCCAACTCGGTAGTGCGGAACAAGAGGCCTCAGATGATGAGACCTACTGGAAGCCACAGCACTTACCACGCCCTCAGGGGTCAGACCGTGGAGCTTGAGTGCATCGTGCAAGGCCTGTGAGTGTCTCTGTGCGTGTGCACGTGTGTGAGCTCTGCTTCCATCAATCAAAAAACTTGAGTTGCTACTGATCATACTAGATCAAACTACAATGCAGTTAATTGGAACCAAAATCTAGAAGACACACTTGCAGAACTAAAAAGACGCAGGATCAGCAATTCTGTTCTCTAAGTCCCATCAAACACTAACCTAAAAATGAAAGCACAGAGAATTTTTAATTTGGTCCCAATCATCATCTAATCCTGGAAGTCAGACCACCAACAATAATCTTGCTTCATTATCACAATTTCAAACCATTGACAATTTATTGGAAAACTTTATGAATGGTTGCCACTTGTTTTATTCTCATGTAACTATTTTAGTGTTACTTGAGATATTGTTACTACTTTCTTGTTGTTTCTTACATCCCCGTTTTTCATTTATGTTTACCATTTTGTAACTGTGCGATGTAAATAAAGTTGATCATTGCATTTATTTATTCCTATCCAGTCCGACTCCTGACGTGAGTTGGCTGAGGAAGGACGGGGAGCTGTCCGAGTCTCGAACCACGCGGGACATGTTCGACCGCCGCCTGCGCTTCAGCAACATCTCAGAGAGCGACGCGGGCGAGTACCAGTGTAAAGCCAACAACTCCCAGGGAAAGATCACACACACTTACACTGTGATTGTGGAAGGTACGTCATACACAAATACTGTTGTAGAAATGTTGCTGTGTGAATAGGGATGGGTCCATGGTTTTACATTCTAATGGAAACTGCGGTTGTTAATCACAACCCTGTTTATTTGAATCATTGAGTTTAGAGGTTTTGTGGTATATGAGCCGGGAGGACCCCTCTGATCTTTTAGTTGTTCCACGAAGCAGAACACATTTGGGGAATCTGCTTTCAGCCATTGGGCTCCTTGTTGCTGGAACAGGAACTGAGAGTAGCTAAAAATTTTGATATTTTCAAATATAAATAAAAGAAAGTGTTTTATACTTATGGTTTTTCTATCTATATTTCTTTTGCTATCGTTTATTTATCTTATTCTATAATTATAGTATGGATTATTATCTTAACTTTCTTATATTGTTGCATTAGTTGCATTATAATGTTTTAAACCAATTTCTAAGTAATTTTTAGCATTCTATGTTTTGGCAAGCACTTTAAATTGCATTTGATATCTTTATAACTTGCTATATCAATAAACTGATTGATTTTCCATTGATAGAATCGTTATCTGTCACCATCTATACATAGAAATCAATTTCTTCCCCTTTGTTTCCTAGAGTGCTTCATGTAAGTGATTGATAATCCGAATGTGATCCTTTGTTTGTATTGTATGTACAGTACAGTAATTAATATATTCTGCTCTTTGTAGCTGCTCCCCACTGGGTGAAGGAGCCTGTCAGTCAGTTATATGCCCCGGGTGAGACTGTCAAACTGGACTGTCAGGCAGACGGCATCCCCTCTCCTGCCATCACCTGGACCATCAATGGGGTCCCCCTCACAGGTCAGCACACACAGCCAACCTGCACACACACACCTCAACAAGCAATCTTGAGCGCTGCACATGCACTGACAGTGTTTACCTTTTAACAGATATCGATGAGGACTCCAGACGTGCTGTGAACCCGACCTCTCTTATCCTAGAGGATGTCAACTTCGAAGACACCGCCATATACCAGTGTCAGGGCTCCAACAAGCACGGAACCATCATCACCAACACCAACGTTTATGTGATTGGTAAGTGTCTGTGTGTGCGTGCAACTGGTTTATCAGTTGTGTGTGTGCGTCTCAGTATCTCATTTCTTTTTTGTGTGTGTTGTTTCAGAGCTGCCACCACAGATCCTTACCGAGGATGGGACCACATACACATTTACAGAGGGCCACAAGGCTTTGCTGGAGTGTGACACCTTTGGTTCTCCTCAACCTAAAGTTACATGGTGAGACGCAACAGTCTGATTTACTGTATATGTTAAATAAATGCACAGACGCACAATTGTGTGGGTGGCTATTCCCATGTATAAATTGACAAGTGCTGTTACATCTGAGCTGTGATTGTGAATTTCATCAGTGTGGCTGGTGTCCAACCAGGCTTTGTTCTTTATGGTAACAGCGGCTATTAAACTGGAGAGTTAATCAGCCACTGCAGAGAAAGGTTTATTTCTTACTGTGTGTGTGTGTGTGTGTGTGTGTGTGTGTGTGTGTGTGTGTGTGTGTGTGTGTGTGTGTGTGTGTGTGTGTGTGTGTGTGTGTGTGTGTGTGTGTGTGTGCGCGTGTGTGTGTGTGTGTGCGTCTCAGGGAGAGTGGCAGCAGCTCCCTTCTGGCAGATCTCAGAGTGAACCCACTGACGAATGGGGGCCTCGAGATCGCTAATGTCACTCATGAAGACGAAGGCCTCTACACCTGCTCTGTAAAGAACACCAACATGTCTATCAATGCCGTGCTGGAAGTCCTAAGTGAGTGACGCATGCATTCAGACTCTAACCCTAACCCTAACCCTAACCCTAACCCTAACCTTAACCTTAACCTTAACCTTAACCCTAAAACCAAGTCTTAACCCTCTAACAGCCATTTCAAAAATTAAGGACCGGCCGAAAATCTCCTCACTTTCCAAAAATCTCCTCACGCTGTAAGGGTCACTGCTTAAAATGGTCCTCACAAAGGAACAGGACCACACACAAACTCAGTCCCAGTATCATATTCCACCTGTTTTCTCCCTTCCAGACAGGACCGTGATCTTGTCGCCACCACAGGCTCTGAAGGTGCAGCCTGGAAACACAGCCATCTTCACCTGTCTGGCCCTAGTTGACCCCAAGCTCGGTTCCCCTCTCATTCAGTGGAGAAAGAACAATCAGAAGCTCTACGAGTCGCAAAGTGACCAAAAGTAAGACAACGTTTTATAACCCTGGAGAACGGACGATAGTAATAATAAAGGATAATCTTAGAAACTATTGACACTGTATTATTGTATCCATATTTTATGCTTTATCTATTTGTTAAGTGTAGTTGTTGTTAATCGAATTTAAATGCACATTGGGAAACGTACATTTTGTCTGTAATGTTCCAATTAAAAAAATTAATACAACAGAAAATTGGAGAATGACTTGGACGAACTGATGATGATACAGACGATAATAATAACAACTGGAAGGAGGTTATCTTGAATAAAAGAAGAAGGAAGATAACTAACATCAACTAACAATCATATTTCCACAGATACACAATAGAGGGTCCAGACCTGATGATAAATAATGTGGACGCAGATGATGAGGCTGTGTACACCTGTCAGGTCATCACGAAGCTGGACATGGCTGAGGCCAGTGGCACCCTCACTCTATGTGGTAAGATCACTGATCATATCCTGCACCAGCAGGTGTCTTTTTAAAAAAATTTGTATTTTAATTACAGAGGCCTGTTTATGGGTTGTAGAAAAGCAATGTTCCAGTAGCTGTGTTAATGAGATTATTTTGTCCCCCTCAGACCGTCCAGACCCTCCTGTCCTCATTCAGGTCACTGATCTCAAGCGTCGCACAGTCACTATCAGCTGGACTCCTGGAGACGACAATAACAGCCCTGTGATAGGTGTGGCACTGACACGCCCACACAAACACACACTTACAGAAATACACATTGGCACCTCCCTTCTCCCGCCTTACTCTTTCTTTTGCTCAGGCCCATAATTGTTTTTAAAACAATTGTTGTGTTGTATAATTTCTCCTGTTGCGACTCTAGATTTTTAAAATTTATCACAACCACCCCAGTGCACAAAGCTTGATTTTGTCCCGCTCCTAGGCCCTGTTCTGACCTGGTATATTAACTTCCATCCAGGGTGATATGATCACAAGTGGTCAGCGTTAAGTTCAGGTCTGAAAGCATCCAAATGCGTCCTCAGTGCGTCCTTAGATCAGATAACTCATACCTCACTCCACTCGCTCTCTATCTCTCGTTCGTGCCAACACACACACACAAACAAACAATGTCATCATCTGTTTACACCAGGTCTGAACAGGGCCCTACACTCAAAGCAACAAATCCATATCATGTATCCTCCTCTTGCATAATGAAAGGATGCTCTGCTTTAAATTTCCCGGAACATGATTATGGTTCATCTGCAACATCAAATGAACCGATAATCTAAATCTAACAAATCTAAGGAAAACATGAATCTAACGAATAGTTTTTAAAAATATTTTAATATTTTAATACTGCCTTAACGTTTACCCCCTTTTTTCCCGTCAATCCTCGACTATTTGTCTCAACAGAGTACGTGGTTGAGTTTGAGGACCAAGATTCGAAGGAGAGGAACTGGGAAGTGCTGAAGAGAGTAAGTGGGAACACAGAGCGTGTCAGCCTCCCCCTGTGGCCCGACATGTCCTACCGTTTCCGGGTCACTGCCGTCAATGATTTGGGTAAGAGCGACGCCAGCAAGCCGTCTGAAATTCACAAGACACTCGCTGAAGGTAAGAGACTACTAACTATGACTTTTCATGGTCAGAGTAACCGCCCGAGAAGTATGATACTGACATTTTGTCTTACAATCATAGCTCCAGACAATAACCCTGAAGACGTGAGAAGTGAGTCCACAGACCCAGACACTCTGGTCATCACCTGGGAGGTACGCCTGTTACCTTAATATACAGTATCTTGAAGAAATGCCAAACTTTTTTTGGTGTCTTATTGGCTGCTGTTCCTGTCATTACAGGAAATGGACAAACGCAACTTCAATGGCCCTGAGTTCAAGTACAGGGTGCTGTGGAGGCGAGTGCTGGGCAGCGGGCCCAGCTGGCACATCAATCACACAGCGGCACCGCCATTCATCGTCAATGACGTTGGCAACTTCTCCGCCTTTGAGATAAAAGTACAGGCTGTGAATGAGAAGGGAGATGGACCTGAACCAGACCCGGTCATTGGCTACTCAGGAGAAGATGGTAAAATATATTTTTAAACTACAACAACTGCATATCAGGTTTTACAGCAATACTCTTTTCTTCAACTGGGGATTTTCTTATGAGTTTTTCTCACTTCCTGTCTCTTGTGTGCTGCCATCATCTCTTAGTTCCTTTGGAGGCTCCGATGGATGTGGGCGTTATACTAATAAACAGCACTACCATCAAAGTGACCTGGGCAGCAGTGGACAGAGAGACAGTCAGAGGGCACTTGCTGGGATACAAGGTACTGATGCTGTATCTCCTCTTGTTTGGCCGAACGCACTCAGCCTCTGTTCTCATGAATAATATATGTTTTGGGTTTACAGCGAGGAGAGAGACAGCTCGGCTTGGCAGAGGCTTCAGAGTTCTCTTTAGTTTCAAGGTTGTGAAGAATGAAGCCTCTTCTTCTTTTAGATGATCTCACCTTCAAAATGAATCAGACCATTAAAAGTTTATTTCTCCTGGGTCTTTAGAGTACATTCCATTCAACAATTTAGTCATACCTTGTAGGTTTCATTTTTTCCAGAAGAAGGTCTCTTGTCTCTTATGGTGTGACTGCATAACTAAACATGGGCTTAGTATGAATTCAATTAAGTTTATGAAATGTTTACAATATCAAATTTAACACAGAAACTAAGCAATGATACCCTCTTTTACTTGCTCAAGATCTACTTGACCAGGACTGGCTCCAGGGGCCACCACCGTGGCAGAAGGGCAAAGGAGTCAGAAAGCACAATCGTGTTGGAGACTGGGGCCAACGAAGAAAAGAAGATGATCAGTGATCTCAGGCCCTTCTCCCACTATTCACTGGCTGTCATGGTATTCAACAGCAAGGGAGAGGGACCTTCCTCTGAGACGCTGTCCTTCAAGACCCATGAGGGAGGTGAGGATGAGAAAGGGAACAAAAATGAGTGGTGGAGGAGAGAATGGTGACAATACTGACATGGGGGGTTGATAGATAAAGTGGGTGAAGAGGTTCCATTCACGGAAAGGGGGAGAAAAAAATGATAGAGCAAGATCAGAGGGAGTAAACCGGGAGGGAGGGATAACACCAGGGGAACTGACACAGATATCCAGACAATGGGTGGAGGGAAGTAAAGAGAAGGGTTGGAATTGATGTAGGGGAAAGATAGTATTGAGCAGGAAAGGCTTTATGGAAAACATTGTCAGTAGATACAAATAGTACAATAAGGCCTTTAAGTCAATTGCATTTTAATCAGACCTGTTTGTGTTGCTGCTAGTACCCGGTCCTCCCATGTCCCTGAGTTTGGACAGCCCATCAGAGACAGAGATGACCCTCCACTGGACGCCTCCTGAACAACCCAACGGAGTCCTCATTGGATATCTCCTGCAATACCAACGTAGTGAGCATTATTTCACATCTAAGTCCTGTTTTAATGGACGACATCACATCATACCAATCCTGACATCTCTCTATTAGTGGTGGATTGATTTTTTAGATTTTACTGGTCACTTTTGAAGCTTACCTTGATCCAGCCCCAAACTAGATGGCAGAAATGTTGACGCCATATGAGTCTAAGATCTTATACTCCTGCCACTATGCCTTCATGTCATGTTGTCTTTTACCTTTTAATTTGTCATGCTTTTATTTGCTTATTTGTAATGTCATCTTTAATAAAACTACTACTAATAATAATATAATCCTTTCCTATGTCATTAACATACCATAAATGCTTTTGTTCTAACTAAATCAATATCACCTGGAAAAATGTCAAAAGGTACCCTCCTAATGATGCTCATCAGTCACTGACGTGTCACCCGGACCAGCGTGTGGCCCATAACAATGTGCTCAAGATCAACTGGTGATTGAACGTTTTTCTGTCTGTCCTGTGGTCAGTTGTGGAGAGTGATGACAGCCCCATGCAAGTAGAGACAATAGACGATCCCACTGTCACCCACCTCACGCTGAGGAGCCTGGACCGGCACAGCAACTATCGCTTCTACCTGCGTGGGCGCACTGCCACTGGAGACGGAGAGCCCATAAAGCAGGATGGCGCCACCACGCTGGACGGAGGTACTAACCAAGTGCTTTACAGTAACAACTGTGACTCATGCAGGACCAGCTTGTATTAGATCACACGTTTGATTGCTCCGTCTGAATGTGTTGCAGCGCCTCCTTCCAACATCAGCCTGTCTGCGGGGGAAAACTCAGTTAACCTCAGCTGGGTAGCCAAAAAGAGACATAGGAATGTTGACTTCCAGATTCACTACCTCAGAAAGAATGGTATGATATCTGCACTACGTCCATAAGGAAACACACATTGTTCTCCAATTAGTTTTTGTCTGGGGAATAGTTTAACCACCCTGGTTGATGTTGTGCTTCCGCAGATGGCAGCACATGGAAGAAGACGGAGAAGATGAACTCTTCTCAGTCCTCCTACCAGCTCCAAGGCCTGACACCCGGCTCTGACTATCATCTACGCATCACCCACAGCAACACCACCTTCTGGGAAGCTCACATCAAGACAAACGGAACAGGTACGACAGGCGCTCTCCCTTCATTCATCCTCTCCTCTTTCATCCTCCCTGCTCCCTCCTCTGGGCTTCCACAGAGCTAAATATAAAAGCCCCAGTCCTACAGAGAGTGTCGTGCAGTTCCCGGCCCAGCCTGTGAAGTGCTTTCAAAGACTTCTGTGAAAGGAGAGCTTGGTTAGCCATATGAAATGATCCATTACTTGTGTTTGTTTCAGTGAACCGCCACCCTGTCAGAATTCATTATGCTCTGTCTCTTTTGCTCTAGATTCTGCTTCCTCCTCCTTCATGTCTCTCCTTTTTCATCCCTCTCGCTGCTTTTGTACTTTTACCCAATTTCCCCTTCATATGAAAAAACAACCCCTCACTCTCTTTTCTTTCCACCTCCCTTCTCCCTTTTCCCTCTGCAGCCGTGACGGAGGTGCAGCAGAGCTTTGCGACGCAAGGCTGGTTTATCGGCGTGGTGAGCGCCATCGTGCTGCTGCTGCTGATACTGCTCATCCTCTGCTTCATCAAGAGGAGTAAAGGGGGAAAGTACTCAGGTGTGCAGCCCCGCCCCAATGACTGTGAAGCATTCATCAGCAGAGCAGTGAACTGTTGACGAGTATAATTAATTGAGGCCTTGAGCAACAGCATGAATTTACAATATTTGTCTGTCCTTCAAAGCCTGTTTGAGAGAGCAATGCAATGTCAGACAACTGTGACGTGAGGACACACACTGGGTGTAACAGTCTGGAGCCATAAAACTGTCTGATAATGAAAGTGACGCTGCGGTAGAGAAGGAAGCCAAGCACTTCCAGGAAAGCACCACGGTGAACAAGATTATTCTGATCGGAAACGAGACGGTGAAAAAAGATGCCCCCGTCCTTAAAATTCTCCCAAATCTGCTCTCTTCACTTTTTTATTTTTTACAGCGGCTACAACTCCAAATAGATTGACAATTTATTTATTTTCAACCTTCCCCCTTTGCATCCTTTGCATTAAACATGAGGGGAAACAGACCTCAAAGCCTGAATGTCCTTACTTTGAGTGTAAAGGAGAAAAGGAGCGTGAAATAATAATGTCAAACCACAAGAGTAACTGAAACCTGCAGACCACTGTCTTACTGGTGAGAAAGAAAAGTAAAACAGGCTTTCATCCCTTTCCACATGAAGGAACAACAAGTGGCTCTGTCTGTTGCAAAAAAACAAGAACTGACTAAAATAGAATGGCACCCACTACAGCGCATATATAGTCCCTTATATTACCAATAATAATAATACATTTATTTGTATAGCAGTTTTCGATGCAAGTAACAACAATATTCACAAAAAATCCACAGAGCAAAAAAAATAAAATAAAGATACAAATAATTAAAGTCATAGACATCATGTGATAAGTCTTTTTGTGGAGAAGTGCCTCAAGGAGAGAGATAAAGCAGATAACTGATTCTGCTCGTCTAATCTCTTCTGGCAGATTGTTCCAAAGTGTAGGGGCCCTCACAGCAAGGGCTCTTTCTCCTTTGGTTTTCAGCCTAGATTTTGGAGTGGCTAGCAACGCCTTACCAGAGGATCTCTGACTGCCTCCTGGCTCGTAGGGAGATAAAAGCTCTGAAATACAGGGAGGAGCCAGCAGCATGAAACCACATTTCAACCCGTTTGATCTGGATTTTTATTTGGATCTGAACTATCAACCTATTCTATTAACTTAATCACTCATAAATGTCAGTCCCCTAATCATGTCTGATTTAAAAAAATCAAGATCCACTTATATTCTATGGGAAAATGGTGAAAGGTTAAAAAAACGTATGTTGAATGTTGAAAAAAGTGTGTGTGTGTGTGTGGGGGGGGGGGGGGGGGGGGGAAATCCTGGATCTGCCTCCTGATTCCCATCAAAATGTAATGGATTCTCTCCTGACCCATTCTGCAGCCGTCCACCAAGTTTTGTGGTGATCCGTTGAGTGGTATTTCAGTGATCCTGCTAAATAACAGACAAACAAATGGAGATGACCTTAATGGAGCTAATAATAACTCTGACCGTACCCAAAGAAATCTTACTTCTGAGCAACTAATGACTTAAACACAAATTTAATTATGAAATACATAACGGTGGTCGTTCCGCTAAAAGTCTGAATAGAAATTAAGTCAAAGGACGAACTCTAGACCTCATAAATAAACTGATCCGTCTGCAGATACCGAGAATGTTTTTGTTCCACGCACATGCATTTGGTTTTATCTGTTCATCCGACAGAATGTCATAATTAATGTGTGAGACAGCGGCTGTGAGAGAAACATGATTCAGATCTTCCCGATAATGAAATCCAATAATCTCTCTCCTTGTCAGTGAAAGATAAAGAGGAGGGCCCGATGGATTCAGAGGCGCGGCCTATGAAAGATGAGACTTTCGGAGAGTACAGGTTTGTCATCTGAGTGCACAGCAGTTTGTTTTTTGACGTTGTTTTCTGTAGATGTTTTGAATTCTAACTCCTGACAGCCCTGATTCCCTCAGCATTGTTTGGTTTTCCTAACCCTTTGTGTTGCTTTTATTATCCCTCCTCTCCCCAATGCCTGCCTGTGCTAAGCAGATCTCTAGAAAGGTATGCTCTCGTGCAATATGCCCGGACCCATTTTTTATTATCTCCTGCATTACTAACACTGTTTTCCATGTTCAGTAAAATAATGAATTATGTAGCACTGCAACTGGTATTATTTTGAATTTTCTGCTCATTTTCTTCTTCAATCCATGAATCAGTTGGTCTATAAAATATTAGAAAATGCTTATCCAAATATCCTAAACTCAATAATATTCAAATTAATACAATGTAAGAGGAAGAAAAGCAGCAAATCATTGTTTGCTTTAAACGTGATTATCAAGATAGTAGATTATTATTGTGAATTTCTGGCTCGCATGTGGCCATTTTTTGAAAATAAAATCTTGCTGAAAAAGCCAAAGTAATCGCGTTGGGAATAAAAAAAAAAAAGCCTTGTGATAATACTCCTTGCTTCTGACCTGTTGTGTGCTCTGTAGTGATCTCGAGGAGAAGCACACGGCCAGCCAGCCGTCCCTGTGCGAGGAGAGCAAGCTGTGCAGCGAGGACAACCTCGACTTCAACGGCAGCAGTGCCAGGACCTTGGAGCTCAACATGGATGAGTCCCTGGTCAGCCAGCTCAGTCGGCCTAGCGAGGGCCCGGACGCGCTCCACGGCCTGCCCGACAACTCCCCGCTCAACCCCAACACCGTCTCCCCAGCCCCCAACGGCACGCCCAACTCAGTTACCATTCTAGATTAACCCCCACATGTCCACCGGGGGGACCACCAGACCAAAACATGTCAACACATATGTGCCCATATGCTCTTGTTCCTTATACTGACGTGCTGATCTGTACTTTGACGACTGATACACAATCAATATATTGACTATTCAGATGGCCCTGGCAGTCATCTGATGGACTGGACTGTTTTGACCAAAGGAGTGTCCAAATGAGTGGACAATGTGATACGAGTCTGACTGACCTGAAGATGTCCGTCCCTCATCCTCTTTTATCTGTGTAGTTTACTAACTAATCCAAATGACTAACATTCATTTCTCTCCCTTTCTTCTCGTTCTTTCTCTCAGCAACCAACTCTATAGAAAGATAAAGACAGAATGCTGTACAGATAGAACTAAGAGAGGGACTGTGGCTGTGGTTGTGTAGAGATGCAGTCGTTCATTGAGAGAGGAGGGTGGTGTGTGAGGAAACAAAAGTTTCCACCAGTCTTGAAACTTAGATATTTATCATGTCTTGACACATTATCTTATTTTTTTTTACGTCGAAAGCCATTTAATGTCTCAGATTGTATTTGCCAGTGACATTTTTCATGTCTTTAATTTTCTATGTTTTTGACAAACAAAAAACATCATTTTTCTTTCATTTTTCTTCTCATCATCATGTTGTGTTATTGTGTTTTTCATTATTTATGTAGATCTCACGACTTCTCTTTATCGACATAGTTCATAGATCGAGATGCTTTCATCGAAACTAAGCGAAGCCAAGTTTCTTACTATAAATAACTTGCTGTGAAGATGCTGAGTAGCATCTGGTGTATATAGCTGCATCTACATCTATCTACTTAGCCATAATACAGTATTATAGATATGTACATGCTCCTTATATGTTCCTGTGCCTGCTGGGTCTGCATAGAGCACCAGATTGATGTCATTACTCTCTCGCCTTCCCACCAGAAGTGTAATGCCATTATTGGAAAATATATTGTACTTTTTTGTGTCAACACCTACGTGTAGCTTTCTGTATCTTGTCTTTGTCTCTTTCTACACTGTATTAAAAACATCGTTGTCTCCAATTAACAATCCTTTCATACCTGTCCATCCCATAATACGCTAATTGTTTGAGGAGCAGTATTTATGTATACTACAGATCGGAGAGAGGAGTCTCGTGGGCGAACACGCTCAAGGTTTATTTTCAGAATCCAAGTTGACATTTCCGACAGGCTTGGCGATTGCCAAACAGTTGGTAGTTATATCAAATGCAGAGAATGTATTCTTTTTAGGGCTGGGTAGTCATTGTATCTACATGCTACTGATAAAACAAATCTGAGATACAAGTTACTGGAGAGAGAGGAGTGGCAATGACAAGATCTGGAAGGACAGGTTTTCCCCCATTGAATGTAAATACAACCCTAAAAGATTGTTCTTATGAACCAAACCATGTTTGATAGAAAATGTGAAAAAACGTGCAGGTTTAACATCTAATTTTAAATTTGTTGCAAGCTGTAATTTTTCTTCTTTGTACTATTGCTATGAATCCAACCTTTCCCCTTTTGACTGCAGTGAGATTTGGCTGTTTTAGCAAAAAATAGCTCATAGCTGAGGAGAGAGGGGGGAAAAAAGAAAAAAAAAAGTTCTGTCGATGTTTTCAAGCATTTCAAAAATTAAAAAAAGTGTGCATTAGTGTCATTTAGTGATAGTAGTAGTTGCATTACGATGAAAGCTAAGATTCCGTTCCTGCCCATAACCATCCAGCGATGCATTGCAGTGCAGTGAATATCTGTGGAGTTTTTGTCCGATGCAGTCATGAGAGGCGGCGATGCAGTTGGTGCACACCACAGGGAGCACCTATGTGCAACGTTGCAGTCTCGGTTCTCCCTACTCAAATAAAAGCTCGACACTGGCCAGATATTACCTGACAGTCCGTGAGGTGGAAAACATGGGATGTCTTAGAGCGGCCAGTGGCACACACAGAGGTGTGTTTGAGCTCCCTGTTGTTGGCTATATAGACTCACTCAGGACAAATAAAGGTTTAAAAATATCTATTTTCATACCAGGAGCGAGGAATGACACAAAATATGCCAATATTCTAACTTGACTATCTGCTGCTAAACATCTGTGTTTGTCAGTGTTCGAGGGCAAATGTTAGCTTTGAATGAGGAACGAGTGTACACACACAGATACTCACTCGACTGCCACTCACTCTTTGCTTTTCGTGTTTCAAGGTGAAATGTGGGGTCGCTGGCATTTGCTTTCCACCATTGTTTCCCCCCTCCATATTTTATAATTAAAAAGAGGAAAATATGAATTGGCTCGTTTAGAGAAGCTTCTTGAGAACTCTGAAAAACAGACAGGCTTTAAACAACAATGCCCCTGTGGGAGGATGGGGGCGAGAGAAAGGGAGGGAGAGTGTGTGTCCCTGGTGAGGTGTAAATGTGCCTCTTTGTGAAGTGTGGGGTGCACTGTTGGCACAGTGGGAACTGGTGGGATCTCTATGTACCATGGGTCGGCGTTAGAAGTTGAGTGGATTGTACCACATGTGGGGCAACGATAATTGTAACTGCATTATGAATCTACCACTGTAACTGGATATATGAGTGAAAATAAAGTACATGGAACAATCTGTACCAAAAACAAAGATTCCCTCTTTTGTCACCAGTGTACGAAACCAATGAAATCAATGAATATGTGTCACTTAAAATTAAGCAGTAAATATTGAATAAGTAGGATCCAATTCACTCTGAGTGGGAGCACAACAATCGATCAGTTTTATTAGCACATTGTGACAGGAGGACGGGCCTGAAGAAGGTGTGAGGCGGTCAGCGGGAGCTGGTGTTGAATTGATAAAAGTAGTCCCTGGTGGGTTTGTTGGTGTACAGCTTCTTGTCCAGGTACTCCTGACTGGAAGTGAGAGGGACACAAAGAAACACGCAGTGAGTAACTGCCTCTGAAAATATGAATTTCACTACACCTACAAATCTGCCAAAATGTCATATCACGATAAATGTCACATTATTTCTCTGAGGATTAAAGTCAAATATTTGCTCTTGAGTGAAGGTTATGGTTTCAAACTCCTCTATATGAGCAGAAAATGAAAACATCTTTCAAATCTATACAAGAATTATATATGTATTCATTACAAAATCGATTTTTTGTTGTATTCCTATGGAGGAAAATTATATTGCAATAATTATTGATTTTGCTTCATTGCCCAGCCCTAGCTACACCCAGAATGTATTGGCTGACTAATGCATGAATAGTGAGTGTATGTAGTTTGCAGTATGTGTGTGCAGTGCTCACTGTGCCTGCTGCTCCCTGGCCAGCTGCATGTTGTACTGATCCATCTGAATCCTTGTCTGTCTCTTCAGCTCTGCCGCTCTCACCTCCTCCTCCTCTGCCTCTCTGGACAGCTTCAGGAGCTGAAGGTCCAACGCTGTGTCATGAATCTTCTCAGCATCACGCTTTCTCTTGACATGGCAACAAAAGAAAGGTGTGAGTGTTGAACTGCTGTGAAGGATATCAGGTTCAACAACCATGTTACCACAATTTGTATGAATGAGTGTTTCCAAATGTGGGGTTCAAAAATGACCTTTATAGCACTTTTTAAAATCAGAGAATAATTAATACCCCTTTGGATCTAAGCCTATAGACATAAGCAACCAGTAAAGAAATATCTAAAAGAAGACATAGAGTTGGACAACGAAATAAAGTGAAAAACATGAACGGTAGTACAGATATATAATAAATACAGAACCGCGGTTTGATAAATATGAACACAATGTTAACCCTAGGTTTTTTTAAATCACCAGAACCAAATGAAGACCCAATGGAACATTTTGAGTCAGTGTGTTAGAAAGCACTCATTAATTAAAAAACTAAAAGAGGGAATAATATAATTTGTGTGGATGCTGTTCATCATGAGATTCATCAAAATTTTATGAATCTCAGTTTCGAACTTTTTTTCCAGAAAGTTAGAACTAAAATGAGTCTGAAGAAGAGGTGAAGACATGACTTGAACATGAACAAGTTGTTTATGTATGGGAAGGGCATTGTTATTCCGGGTGGCCCCAGTACCTGTCTCTCACGGCACTGTGTCTCTCTCTCCTCATGGACGGCACGGAGCTGCTCGGGGCTCATCCCCCTCCACCTGTCAGTCAGAACGTGGTGTGGCTTCCCTCCTCCCACCTTTCTCTCGGCTGCCTCGGCACACTCTATCATCATGTCGGACGTCAGCGTGTGCCTCATCTCTGCAAGATTCTCCCTTTCTTCTCTCCTGTGTTGCTCCATCAGTTTCTCTGCCTGCTCTGCCGCCTGTGGAGGACAGGTCATGGTGAGGCCTCACCGGGGAACCAGGCCCAGTTGATTGGTGGTTCCCTTGACGACTGGGATACAAGCAGCAGCTTCACTAAAACCTAACCACTAATACGTGGTTACATCTAGCACAGAGTCGAGAATCAGCCAAATGGTGAATGTCCTCCTGAGAGACCCAATCAGTCAGTTGCATTTGCTTCATGCATGTGAGTATTTATTAGAGAAACCACATAACTGTCAAAAAAACTACTACAACAACCTGGAGGACTTGTAATGATGCCTCCCAATGGGGGGTTCAATCAAGTGCATTCAGGCAAATGAGGGGATGAAGGGAGAGCTGAATGGGGGCTTTTAAAAACAGAGAAGAGCCACACATGCATCACAGCAGTTTAACCATCCGTGTTGCTTTGTACCAACGAATACAAATTGTCTTTCTGCAGCAAGTGTGTGCATCACTTAACATTCTCAATTAGCAGGTTTAATTTCAAAATCCCACTTGAGAACAATGCCAACGCTCAGAATCCCACTGGATTTAGCTTTGAGCGTTTGCAGCAGCAGCAGGTGGTGTGTGTGTGTATGTGTGTGTGAGTGTGAGTGTGCATCAGTGTGGGCACATGCATGTAGTGTACCAGAGCTCGGTTGTAGTCGTTGTATGCGATGCGGATGGCATTCTTGCACTCCTCCTCTAGTGCTGCCTGTTGAGCACCCCTCAGGTCCTGATGCACAAGTTCTCTGCTCACCAGCATCTCTGGAACACACACATGATTTTGGGAATCGAATAATGTGTCTCATTTTTCACACGTGCATTAGCCATTACTCATTGCACTAAGCTCTTCAACAGCACACTCACACATGTACCGGCTCTATGGGATGAGCATCCATCAATGCCACCTGGCAATAAGGGCTGTGCGTAGGAGTGTGTGATTGTTTGTGCAGGAAAGCATGAAGCATGTGTGTGATCTACAGAGGCTGTAGTGTAAAGCACGTACGCTCATCAGTGATTACAAAGTGCTTGTGTGAGTTCCTGACTGTGTGCTTTTCTCTTTTCACCTCTGTGCTTGTTTCCCATGTGCCTCCTCGCATTGTCCTCCCTCTGGGCTTGTAGATCTCTTTCTGTCTCTTTCATTTGTTCTCTCCTCACTTGCTCCTCTCCGATACCCTCTCCCTGCATGAAACAAGGAACACAAGGCTCCAGGAGTTGTCTGATTATGTATTCAAACCTCTGATGCACACCATGGACCCCACCAGTCACAGAAAGCCTATACCTGAAACATTTGCATACTGGCAGGCCCAAGCTCACGCTCTGGAATGGGGATCCTGAATGCCCCCTGCAGGCCACACTTGAGATCTGCATCACGCGAGTCCTCCACACGCTGCTGAGTGGCCCAGTACTGGACCAGGTCGGTGTGCAGAGCTGCTCGCTTCTCTCGGTCATCAGTCTCCAGCTGCAGCAGTGCGGCATCGTGATACTCTCTCAGCTTATCTGCAATATATTGATAATAAAAACAACTGTGATATCACCTCTCATTGGTGGAGAAAGGTGAATAGCGTGTGTATGCTTCAGCTGATTTAACTCTAACCATAGTTTACCAAAAGCTTTGTCTCTTTGTCTCTCTTTATTTTGCTGATGTTTTTTCTCCTGGACTTGTTGGTTCAGAACATCGGTGTCGAGACCCATCACACGCAGGCGTGTGTTGAAAATCCGGGCCTTTCGTGCTGACTCTGCAGACCTCCGCCTTTCCACTGCTTTCTCAGCGGACTGGTCTACAGGAAAATCCACTTTGTACATGTTGACAGTCTCTAGTGGGCCTGAAGGGAGGAGATACTTCATCAAATCAACGTTTGTCGCTATAGTTTTTGGATTAAATATTCTTATCCCTAACTGAAGTAACAGCTTATACCAGAACTATATTGTGAATTGTTTTGCATTAAAGGTATCAGTCCGGAATTCAACAATAAAAATAACAAATTCATTGTCAGAAAAATTTGCTAAAAGTATGAAAACTTGATAAGGAAAACTTAAAGGTTCAGTCTGTAGAATTGTGACATCTAGTGGTGAAGTTGCATGTTGCAGCTGAATAACCCTCACCTTCCCCCATCCAAACATAAAAGAGAACCTGTAGCAGCCTTCTGTTGTCATTAAAACTCAAAATGTGTTTAGTTTATCCAGTCTGCGCCACTGTAAAAAAAATATGGTGGCCTCCGTTGAGAGGACACGCACCTGATGTAAATATAAAGTATTTAAATATAAAATACCCATTCTACTGCGCAGGATGTGCGCAATGGGCTTCTGCGCAGAATGTGCGCAGTGGGCTTCTGCGCAGGATGTGCGCTCGCAGTTTTTTTTGTTTTTCCCCATTTAATTTAATTAAAAAATATATATATTTAATTTTATACTAAATTTGTTTTTTATTACATTTCATCATCATTTCTCCGCGCTGGTTCAGGGGTAAATGATTCTGTTCTTCACAGGTGACTGACCTACGCAAGCCTGTAGCCGCCACCCCCCCCCACAGGAGATTATGTGCTTGTGTGTGTGGCTGCGGCGCTTCCTGGTTCTTCCCGGCACTACGCTGCCGGTGCGAACAGCCAAAGTATCTAACATGGGCGAGGAAAGGAGGCGGAGCGCTTTTCACAGCGCTTCTACCTCCGGTGCGTCCCCGGGGTTAGAGGATGATGGTGTGACGTTAATGTATTGTTTTACATTGCATGAGTCACGTCATGATAAATCAGTCACCTATGTCGCCTGTACCAGGAGCCGCCCCTGTCACTGGTTATCTTGGCTCGCTGTCTGGCCGGTAACCAGCCGTCCGGACCGCTCCGTGAAGAAGGAGGAGGAGATGTTTCTTTACTTGGAATGCGGCCACTTTATTTCTCGGATATACAGCAGGAGCGAAACTCGCATCTCCTCTAGATGCTCCGTCACTTCTCCTTACAAAACACACTTTCAGCGTATTTTCCCACAATACCCTGGTGCACTACGTCACACACTACAAACTTTCCTTAAAGGGGCAGGCCATACCTGCAGCACAACAGCTCTCGGTCTCATATACAGATGGCAAGAGAAAGCAGAGACGCAGACTCAGCAACTACATCCGAGATCCGATGCACCTTATTATTATCTGAGGGATTTTTACACACTGTCTGATAAACATTCCGACAGTAAAGGCAAGGGGTAGTGATGGATAAGGTTTTCTTTAACAAGTTAAGTCTTTCATTCTCACTTTCCACCTTAAAACTATGAAATGAACTGAAATATGAACTAGTTCAGAATTTAAATGGTGAACTATGAACGTGAACTATTCATGTTTACTTGTATGAACTGAACTTTGAAGTAGTTCATGAGAGTAGTGAACTTGCACAACACTGTAAGTAACATAGAGGGGTTAGTAAGGTGATGTGCTTAATTACCCTCACAATATATCATCCACCAACCTTGGACAGGCTTCATTGAGGGTATATGTGCTGGAAGCAGGTTCTACAGCTCGGCAGTACTTTGTCTATCGATGACTGAATATCGATTTAAAGTAGAAACTCACCTCTGACGTTAGAGCTGTGTGCAGATCTCTGAGCTCAGGGCTGCTTCGTGTCCTGTTGTGTTTGACTGCCCTTGGTAACCATGGTAACTCCTCAATACTCGGTGCAGTGTTGGGAATAAAAAAGATGAAAAGACAAAATTTAGGAGCTAAATGTATAATTATACTGCTCTCTCTACATATTTATATAAATAAAGTTATTATTATAACCATTATTATAATGAATTAGTATCATTGAGACGCAGAACGACTTTTGGAGCTAGGTAAACGTGCGTTATCTATGGAGTTAAGATGATGTTTATTTGTTGTGCTCTTTTAAAAAAGTTAGTATTATTATAATGAATTTGTCACACTGAGACGCAGACAGACTGGTGCACGTCAACACACGTGCATACTCTCTGGAGTTAAGACGATGTTTAATGAATTCGTGTCCCTAAATACGCTCCCACGTTATCTGGGGCCGTAAACACAACACAGCGGAATCCCCAGCCACTCCGTCTCGTCTCGCGAGAGGCCGCGAGGTCTCGAGTCTCGCGCGCTCGAGGCTTTTCCTGTCTGGTTGTAAAATGGCGCATTGTTGTCACATCTGCACCGCGGCTCTTTGACTCCGATTATGAGGCTGATTCGTTTATTAAACCAGACATGCGCTTCATGATGTGACTGACGCATAGGTTGGATATAGATTGCACCGCGATTCATTCATTTGCACGCGTGCTTCGTCTGTAACGTTGCTTGCTCTGCAGACGTTGGCTGTTAGCATTAGCAGCATTTTACTTGCTAACATCCACTGTGCATTTTATTTTTTTAATATAGAACAGCGGCACAGATTCATCGATCATGGGCTATTTAAAACTGATAGAGATCGAGAACTTCAAGTCGTACAAAGGAAGGCAGATCATTGGACCTTTTCACAAGTTCACTGCGATCATCGGACCCAATGGATCTGGTATGTTATGATCGCGGCTAACGCAGACAGCTTGTTAGCATTGGCTAACGGTAAACACAACCCAGGGATAACCCTCTGACTTTAGAGAGGCTCCCACTACTACCACTGTTTATACAAACCATATCTAATGTTACCAGTCTGCCCCCAAATGTTAACCCAGTACATATTGTGTTAACTTATAATTCGAGTCTTCTGTATTTATTACAATGCATCATACGGAGGATCGAAGTTAACTTAAATATAATCAGATCCTACATTCTGTCAAAGTTCCTGTGTTATTATTCAATCCACTGAAACATCACAGCAAACTGTTTGAAAATGATTAGAATCAACAAGTATTGATTCTGTTTTACTTGTGTTAAGCTGCTTTCTCTAAACACTCTGAACTCCATTTGTTTGTCTTAGGAAAGTCCAACCTCATGGATGCCATTAGCTTCGTGCTGGCGGAGAAGACCAGTAACCTTCGTGTGAAGACTCTAAAGGATCTCATCCACGGAGCGCCTGTTGGGAAGCCGGCTTCCAACAGGGCCTTCGTCAGTATGGTGTACCAGGAGGATAACGGAGAGGAGCGCCACTTCACAAGGGGCATTATTGGTATGAACGCTTATTGACAGTCGTATTGGTGGCTTCATTCTTGTGTATCGCTTAGAAATCAGACCTCAAAACATCAAAACCTCCTTATGTCACTGATACCTCAACTTTCAAGGAAGCTATATGTGCTATGTCCTTGGCTGTGGACTTGCACAAACATGAGTCTTAAATATGTTTTATGTTTTAAAGTCACATTTTAAACATGAATCCACAATGAAACCCTGAATTGTCCAGTTCTATCTGCAAGTCGGACAACTCCTTGCGATATGATGTGATGTGTCTTATCATTTAAAGTGTCTCTTTTTAAATGAAATATTTAAAACACTAGCCTTCTTGTGTGTTCTTTTTTAATGAGCTTATGTTTCTCCTGTTTGATCTCCGTCCTTTCGTGTGCATCAGGTTCCTCCTCCGAGTACCGCATCAACAGCAAGGTGGTGGGCCTGCCTGAATACAGCGAGGAGCTGGAAAAACTGGGCATCCTGATCAAAGCTAGGAACTTCCTGGTCTTTCAGGTGAGACTGAAACCCCTAAAGCTGTTTTCTAAATGGGGAAAAAAAATGAATCGCTGTTATTTCAGGAAGCTATTTGGAGAAGTTTGCTGTCAGACTTCAGATTCAGTGCTTTTCTGGTTATATGTAGTAAATGCTTTATATGTAATTGACAGTATAGATTCGCTGACATCTAGCACAGACCTTGTAGTGGGCTAGTTTTCTATATTACCTGTAATCTTTATGGTGAAAAAAAATATTTTAGCCAGGCATGTGTCTTCAATGGATATCAATGCTTTAGAGGTGAAGACTTGAAGTTGGCAGTTTTCCATTTGTAATCACAATTTGTTTCCTTCCTCGTCTTCCCTCCAGGGAGCTGTGGAGTCCATTGCAATGAAGAATCCCAAGGAGCGTACAGCTCTGTTTGAGGAGATCTCCCGTTCCGGAGACCTGGCGCAGGAGTATGAACGCAGGAAGAAGGAGATGGTGAAGGCCGAAGAGGACACCCAGTTCAATTATCATCGCAAGAAAAACATTGCTGCAGAGCGCAAAGAAGCCAAGCAAGAGAAAGAGGAGGTTTGTCCTGCTTGGATTGTATATGAAATACTTCAAGTAACATTTGCATCATGTTTTTTTAACTTTATTGACATGTATGAGGAATTTAATTTGTAGAAAGGCTTTGTTATTAGAGGATGTACCTTCACACATAGTATTTGCAGCCTGCTTTGGCAAGGACAGTCTTGTCAATGAGACCCTTTTAAGCACATGAAAAACATTAGCTTCACTTTATCTATTCAACTGTGTGTATTCCACCATCACACTTCCAGGCTGAGCGTTACCAGCGTCTGAAGGACGAAGTAGCCAGGGCCAGTGTTCAGCTGCAGCTCTTCAAGCTATACCACAATGAGACTGAGATCGAGAAGCTGAACAGAGAGCTGGCCCAGCGGAACAAGGAGATCGATAAGGACCGTAAAAAGATGGACCATGTGGAGGAGGAGCTGAAGGACAAGAAGAAGGAGCTAGGCCGGCTGATGAGGGAACAGCAGACCATTGAGAAAGAAATCAAGTAAGTTACTGACATGACAGCCCCGTCATTTATGCTTAATGCTCATATATAGATCTAGTGTCATTGATAACTATTCTGATCATGTGCCTCCCTCCACAGAGAGAAAGACTCTGAGCTGAACCAAAAGAGGCCGCAGTACATTAAGGCTAAAGAGAACACCTCCCACAAGATCAAGAAGCTTGAGGCCGCGCGTAAGTCATTGCAAAATGCCCAGAAGATGTACAAGAAACGCAAAGGAGACATGGATGAGCTGGATAAAGAGATGAAAGCAGTGGAGTTGACCAAGCAAGAGTTTGAGGAGAGAATGGAGGAGGAGGCGCAGAGCCAGGGCCAGGACCTCACCCTGGAGGAAAATCAGGTCTGATATGTTCTGATGTCGAATTTGAGTTTGAATAATTGATCTGCTCCAGGATTTCATTTTATTGAAACTGAAATGAATTGGATTCAACTGAAAAAAATCTACTCTTATGCTTCTGTCCTAGACGACTGTGTAGTCTTTGAAATAAATTCAGCAGTTTGGCATTAAGACACAATTGGAAAAAGAGCAAATTATATCTTCAGGATTTAGTTAGCGTGAAGTGCTTAACTTTTGTTATGATCTCAACACTCAACGGATGTTTTATATTGAATCTTCTTAACACAACCCACTGTTCCTCTTTCCTCCAGGTCAAGCAGTACCACCGTCTGAAGGAGGAGGCCAGTAAACGTGCTGCTACGCTGGCCCAGGAGCTGGAGAAGTTCAACCGCGACCAGAAGGCCGACCAGGACCGCCTTGACTTGGAGGAAAGGAAGAAAGTGGAGACGGAGGTAAATACAATAATGATAAAAAAATGTCCATATGCCAGCAAAAACTTGAACGCATCTAACCAGACATTGTGTCCTTTCTCTCCAGGCCAAAATCAAACAGAAGATCCGGGAAATTGAGGAAAACCAGAAACGTATTGAGAAATTAGATGACTATATCACCACTAGCAAGTACGCTGCTCCCATGGTTCAGTTTATTTATTTTATAGGTTTCTCCAAAATGCTCCTTCACTCACACTCTCCTGTCCTGTTATCCCCCCCCCCCCCCAGGCAGTCATTAGATGAGCAGAAGCGCATGGAGGAGGAGCTGACTGAGGAGGTGGAGGGCGCCAAGAGGAGGATTGATGAGATCAACACGGAGCTAAATCAGGTACACAATACACACCCCAGACTTCAAATGCTGTTATACTTGCTTATATACTGTGGTCATTTTTAAATGGTATCGGGGAAAGAATTGTTCAGGAACCAATATCACAATTACGATATTGGTACTGGTGTTGAAAACGTTTGAAAGATACCACCCATAGAATAAATAACGTTTCTTACCCTGGATATTTTCATAATTATGGAAAAACACGAGTGTGACATACAGTAAATGATTGCTGGGTATGCCAGTAACCCATACCAGTGGGTCAGCATGTAACGGTGCTCCTATTGTCTGTTATTAGTTACATACGAAAAATCATCAAACTAATTCTAAATGTTTTGCATTGTTTGCTGTAGGTAATGGAGCAGCTGGGAGATGCCAGAATCGACAGGCAGGAGAACAGTCGCCAGCAGCGCAAGGCTGAGATCATGGAGAGTATCAAACGACTGTACCCCGGCTCTGTGGTGAGGCAACTGGCCGCTTCCTTTACCATAGTGTTTCATTTTCTTATGCTTCCTTCTGGACCCAGTCAAGTCATTGAACAAACTCTCCTCTTTCAACCCTCAGTACGGTCGTCTAATCGACCTGTGTCAGCCCACTCAGAAGAAGTATCAGATTGCTGTGACTAAAGTGTTGGGCAAGAACATGGACGCCATCATCGTTGACTCTGAGAAGACCGGCAGAGACTGTATTCAATACATCAAAGAGCAGAGAGGAGAGCCGGAGACCTTCCTGCCTCTCGACTACCTTGAGGTGATTACTGGAAAGAATTGATAAAAGCTCGGCTCAAGGCTTTTTAGGAGTTCAGCACAATTTTATCAGCGTGAATCCTGGAAATATTACATTTTCGTTTAATATTTAATGTCCGGAATTTTTTTTTCTCTGTCGAATAAGGCATTTCATCTTTTCGTTGTAAAACCAGGCAAATTGAATTATAGAATGGTTCATGATAAACTTTTTTCTTTACAAAGGTGAAACCAACAGATGAGAAACTGCGAGAGTTGAGAGGAGCCAAGCTGGTGATTGATGTGATTCGCTACGAACCCCCCCACATCAAGAAAGCCCTGCAGTATGCATGTGGAAACGCCCTGGTCTGTGACAACGTAGAAGATGCAAGAAGGATTGCGTTTGGAGGGCCATACAGACACAAGGTAATTTAGGTCACTAGCTGAGGGCTCATGTCACCCGTATCTATCTTTCTAACCAATCTCTCCTTGTCTTCCCGTGTCCAGACAGTCGCCCTGGACGGTACTCTGTTCCAGAAGTCTGGAGTCATCTCTGGAGGAGCCAGCGACCTGAAGGCCAAGGCCAGGCGCTGGGATGAGAAAGCAGTGGACAAGCTCAAGGAAAAGAAAGAAAAACTCACAGAAGAGCTCAAGGTAATGTTGAATATGAACGCTTTGATCGGGGTGGTTGTGATTTTGGTCGTATTTGCGTGTTAGTTATTTAACCTGAAATGTTATTATACTGGAAAACGGGCATCATCTCCTGTGTAACCACAAGATCGAGATATTGATATGATCCATATTCGCTCGCTGCAGTTTGGTGGATTTTCACTTGATTTTTAAATCTCAGCAATTTCCACTCAATGTGTTTCTTTTGTAGGAGCAAATGAAGGCCAAGAGGAAGGAGGCTGAGCTGCGTCAGGTTCAGTCTCAGGCCCACGGTCTGCAGATGAGACTCAAGTACTCCCAGAGTGACCTGGAACAGACAAAAACCCGCCACCTCTCCCTCAACATGCAGGTACAGCCTCGTCATTTCATTCGTCCTGAATGTTATTACTCCAGGGACTGTTGTGTTAAAGCTTGTTTAATTTGCGTCCTGCAGGAGAAGTCTAAGCTAGAGAGTGAGTTGGCAAACTTTGGCCCCCGCATCAACGACATCAAGAGAATTGTTCACTCCAGAGAGAAGGAGATCACTGAGTTACGGGACCGCATGAACCTGGTGAGACTGACAGGAAGCAGGGTCCTTTTTAAGAAGTCGGTTTGCGTGTATTTAACACTGCAGTGACAGCAACATGGGTGTTTTTGGTCTCCAGGTGGAGGATGAGGTGTTTGTGGAATTCTGCGAAGAGATCGGAGTGAGGAACATCCGTGAGTTTGAGGAGGAGAAGGTGAAGAGGCAGAATGAGATTGCAAAGAAGCGGTGAGTTTAGTCATTAAATTCTTCCAGTTCCCGTGTAGATAATTCATTGTTCTTCTCAGATTAAGAAGTCTAATTTCTGTTTGGTCTAACCCGATTATTTTTTTCCCTCAGTCTTGAGTTTGAGACCCAGAAAACTCGTCTGGGGATCCAGGTCGACTACGAGAAGAACCAGCTGAAGGAGGACCAGGAGAAAGTGACGATGTGGGAGCAAACCGTCAAGAAGGATGAGGCGGAAATAGAGCGGCTTAAAAAGGTAAACACACACAATCAAGGATGAAAACTTCAAGGATTTGACCCAGTATGATTCATACCACCTCCACACTGCAGCCCTGAAACATTGATAGGAAATGTCATTGTATGAAATGCAATGTTTCTTTTTTTATTTAGTGATTGAACATAGTGTCATTTCATGAGATGGAAGTCAAACATGCTTCTTTGTCCTAAATGTGAACTGAACTCACCTTCAAAGATCCACAGGAAATCAGACCCTTTAAATTTTTTCACTGTTATGGTTAATTTATCTAGATCACTGTTAACTTCTCCTCCCCAATTTGGACATCAAGTTGAATCTTACACGTGTTTTATCGTCCTGTAGGAGGAGCACAGACACATGAAGATCATTGATGAGACAATGGCCCAGCTACAGGACCTGAAGAACCAGCACCTCACCAAGAAATCGGAAGTCAACGATAAAAACCATGAGATGGAGGAGATCCGCAAAAAACTGGGTGGCGCCAACAAGTCAGTGGCTACACATACATCAAACTTAATATTTCTAATATTGTGAATACACATGCATACATAATATGTTACTTTTGAGTCAGTGTGTTCTAAATGTGTTCTTGTATATTCCAGGGAGTTGACTCAGCTCCAGAAGGAGGTGACGGCCATTGAGACTAAACTGGAACAGAAGCGCAGTGACCGTCACAACCTGCTTCAAGCCTGCAAGATGCAGGACATCAGGTTGCCTCTTCGCTCTGGAACTATGGACGATATCAGCCAGGGAGAGGTAGATGCAGATACATTCATGTGGCGCTTCCTTTTATGCAATTGGGATTGAAAAATGACTTAATTATACTTTTTTTGCTGATCCAGGGGAGCTCGCAAACAGAGGAAACCAGCAGCCAGAGGACGTCCAGTACTGTTCTGGCTAAAGAGGCTCTCATCGAAATTGACTACAGCGTCCTGACTGAAGACCTCAAGGTTACTATTCCAACAACTACTCTGCTTTACATTGTAAAGACCTGCTTGGTCTCTGCTCATTATTTTTTTATTTAAATGTGACATCAGATCTCTGGATTTGTGTTATTTGGTGTTGTAGGTAGCAGTATTGATAATTCAAAAAGATTGTACACACAGAATAGTGATATTTCCAGCCACCCAGATTTTATGCTACACTCTTAAACTTATTACATCATGTTTGACCTCCTACAGGATACACTTGCGGAAGATGAGATCAAGGGAGAGACGAACGCACTGCAGCAGCGTCTGAACGAGCAGCAGAGCATCTTACAGAGGATCAGTGCACCCAACATGAAGGCCATGGAGAAGCTCGAGAGCGTCAGGGACAAGTTCCAGGAGACCAGTGATGGTGAGATGGCCGCGGTTTTAAACGAGTTTAGAGAAAGGAAGTGGTGGCGATTCAGAGAGAAGGTCCTAATGATATCATCGATGTGTGTTTCCGTCCGTCTCAGAGTTTGAAGCTGCTCGTAAGAGAGCCAAGAAAGCCAAGCAAGCCTTTGAGCAAATTAAAAAGGAGAGGTACGACAGATTCAATGCCTGCTTTGAGTCCGTGGCCACCAACATCGATGAGATCTACAAATCCCTCTCACGCAACAGCAGTGCCCAGGTCAGTCACAGGTTAACATAAACCTGCCATTGTACAACCTCCATGCTGGATTAATTTAACAGCAAACATTTAACCGTGAGTGTGTTTTTCCTCTGTAGGCTTTCCTGGGCCCAGAGAACCCAGAGGAGCCGTACCTGGACGGCATCAACTATAACTGCGTGGCTCCAGGGAAGAGGTTCAGACCCATGGACAACCTGTCAGGAGGAGAGAAGACAGTAGCTGCCCTCGCTCTGCTCTTTGCCATTCACAGGTGAGACAGTGGAGCAGAGGGAGATGCCGTGTGAATACATGATTGTGTTGCTTGGAAGTTGACAAAGATTTCTGCCCGGCTGGCATATTGTTAACATCATCTCTCCTGCTTGTCTGTAGCTACAAACCCGCTCCCTTCTTTGTCCTGGATGAGATCGACGCTGCTCTGGACAACACTAACATCGGAAAGGTCTGTTTCAGTAGTTCAGGTTTTTCTTGATCAATGTTGTGTCTGATGTTAACTCAGAGGGTTGTTGTTATTGACTGATTATCACGTGAACTAAAACTCATGTCCTCCTGTGAATTGAAGGTGGCCAATTACATCAAGGACCAGTCCGTGCTAACCCAGGCCATCGTCATTTCGCTCAAGGAGGAATTTTACACCAAGGCTGACTCACTCATCGGTGTTTATCCAGAGGTGTGTTTCTCAATATTCTCTCTATATGCAAAAAATACTGAAGAAGATAGAGCCATACAACTTTAACAGTCTCATAAGAGTATCTGCAGGTTCCAAAAAATATCACTGGCTCCCAAAACTGGCTTTAAACGCTATTAAAATGTCTTCCTTTGTTTTAACAAAGGTCTTGAATCTTACTTTTGAAAGCTATTAAAGTTGATAAATCCATTAAGTGAAAATTAAGGCCCTTAAAAACAAGTCAAGTCTTCTAATTCTTCTACCTATGTGCCAGTATTTAACTGCAGTCCACGGTGAAGTAAAGCGAATTAAATATGTCAAATTCCCTGAAAAGCACAGATACATTTCTTCTCCACTGTTTTTGCCATCTCGTTGACCAGATAATTGATAATGAAAGGAATGTACATAACTTGGTGCGGCCCTAATTATGACCTATATTTGGTAAATCTAGTTTCACTTTTTGCCTCATTAAGGCATATGCCTGATCCAATCAGAATCAGGCCTACAGTAATAATAAAAATTTTTTTTTTATAAATGCAAATTAAAAAGACATTCTGAATTTTAGTTTTATTTTCAAAGTATTAACTTATTTTCCTTCTCTACCCACAGCAAGGAGATTGCGTCATCAGCAAAGTCCTCACCTTTGACCTCTCTCAGTATCCCGACGCCAACCCGAATCCCAATGAATAGGACGAGGCACTTCCAACACTGGTGTTTAGTGAGATGGAAGCTCATATACTCTATAGACACAGATCACGTATCCATTAGGTCCCACATGTTATTTCCTATTGTTTTTTTAAAGTGTATGTATTTTCTGGATTTGTTAGATTAGTGAATTCTTGTTTTTTTTTGTTGTTGTGGGGAGGTTGTTCTTTATAAGCTGCAACAACCAGGATGTATGTACATTTCTACAAATCAGCCCTTTCTCAATTTGGCCAAACATGAGTCGTTATGATAACGAATCATGATATCAAAACTTTTTAACAAACAAGTTTTTATCGTGAGCAAAAATGTGTTGAAATGACCTCAAACAAGTTTTAGCTCTGATAACTTTTATACTGCCCTCTTTTCAATGGTGTGGATTAAAGCCCGTCTTCTGTCGTGTGACCTAAAAGATGTATTTTCATTTTTCTTATGTGACCTTTTTAAAAGCTTAATCAGGAGACTGATGCTACAGATTGAACACAGTACAGATACATTCCCATGCGTTAGCTGCAACTGGCAAGGCTATAATGAGAACTCTGGGCTTTGTCAAAACCATTATCATGAAACTCAAAGAAAATGTACAGCAGTCTCTGTATATTCCCAGAGTGATTCAGAGTCAGCTTTAAGCAAATGGAAAAATTTATGTAAGTGAGAATATTCTGTCCGGGCTGTTTTGTTGTTGTTTTTTTTCTTCTTTTGATCGCTTTGCTTTCAATAAATAAAATCTGAATTATTTAAGCTCCTTGTTTTCTGATCTCAGATGCTGCTGCTGAACGTTTAGTGACATGTCTTACCTTTACATGAACCTATTTGAACCAACAATACAGCATGCATGTTGCTGCATTAGTTTCCATTCCATAAGCAGGGAGCAGCACTTTTTGCTTTGCTCGGCAGGACTATTTATAGAGGCTCTCAATTTTCACCCCTTAACTTCTGCAGGGGGCAGCGTCTGAGGCACCATCTTCTCATAAAACCTCCGCTTGCGCTCACCATCTCATCTCGGAGTCGGTCTGATCGTTCACAGGAGAAAACTCACCTGTTATGTCGGGTGTTTTCATTCTTCAAATCCCAGCAGGCGTTGTCGGAATTTTGGTTTGTTTGCAGAAAAGAAAAAAATTAACACAAATAAATGTTTAGATGATTTATTTCTTCTTTTTTTTTTTTCATGGTGGAAACACTAGTGTGACATCAACCATAGTGGCACAGATCCAGAAGTGAAGGACAGTTGAGGTCAGACGTTGAGCTGTAACGTTGTCTCAAACTGAGTATCTCCGAAACATCGAAACATGATGTCGTGTTCGACAGCGAAACAGGCTGACCAGACGATAACGTAAACAAGAAAAAAAACAAGCTCTGAGAGGCCTGTCCTGTTTGCATTTAGGCACAAACCATTTAACAAGTGCAACAAATTATGCCCAATGCAAATTTCAAATGAATTAACAAGCGTCCATGAGCTTCCAAGCTAATTCCACCATACTCCAGGTATGCTGACGATACATTCTCTGTACAGGTCAAACTTACTGCCCCCAACCCAAAGGTACGACATTTACGTAAATGAAAAACAATTGAAAAAACTTAAACACAGCTAAAACACGAGGTGATTATTAATAAAGATGACATTTACGTCTATGTCCCCCCAAAATAATATAAAAAAGTTTCAGAGGTTCCTCATTAAAATCTGCTCAAATCAACTGTGTACAAAACCAGATGTGAGCAGGAGAAAACTTTGTGATAAAAAGTCATAAAAGACTAAAAGTCAGCAGGTCCTAATGAATCAGAGGACACTGCTTCACAAACCTTTAAATGCTTAGCACCAGAGCCCTTAAATAAAGAGTGTGAACTGAAAAGTCAGTTGAACTTTTCCGGACCTGGATGCACAGAAACTCGGTGGAGTCTTTTCCCAGCGCCCTCACTCGATAAACACGGTGTCTGCTCCACACGTTCACCGAGGCACTTCAGTGTCCTACCTCTCTCTCTCTCCGAGGCTTCAGACACTCAGCTCGCTCACATGGCCGTCTTATAAGTCTGTGGAATGGATAACCTCGAAAAACGCTACAAAGAAAGGAGAGCGTCAATCTGTTTGCTCTGAGATAAGATAGTGTTTTTATTGGTGTCAATAAATCTGAGGTTTAAGAAGATGCTTCATAATCAGATATTGTTTCTCCTTAACTTAGTTAAGTTAAAGCCCCTCTTGACAGTATATCAAACCTGGGCCTTTTTTTAAGGCCTTAAGTCAGGTTGGTTGATACAGATTGTCACATGGACGTCAAGCTTGGTAAAGTGAGGTAAGGTGGAGCAGCCTGCAAGAGTAAAAACCACATGATGACCACGTAGAACTCGAGTGACAGCCTCTAGACTTTAGAGTCGGCCTCTGCCTGCTCAGGTACAGAGGGAACCACAGGGATGGGACGTCTCTTCCTCCTCACAGCGGGGTCAGGCTGCCTTGTTGCCTGTTTGGCCACAGATGGGCCAGAAGGAGGTTCGGGGACGGCGCGTCTCTTTTTGACAGAGGCCATGCTGCCGGAGCGTTCGTTCAGGATGCCCCGAGCCATTCCTTCCATCTCAGCCATGGGGATACGCATGGCATCAGCCATCTCCTGCTTAGAGGCCGACACAAAGTCACCGTCTCTAGCCAGGGAGGCGAGACCGCCCTCCACTAGAGCCTGGAAGACAGAACCATGTACAGTAATGGTTTTAATGAATGCAATTCATTTTTTTATTTTATTTTATATTATCTTTCTTAATTTAGTTTTGTCTTGCTCAGTTTTTTATTCTCATGTATTTTGTAAAGCACTTTGTAAACTTGTTCAGATAAGTTTTATTCATGTATTATTATTATTATTATTATTATTATTATTATTATTAGTCTATTGTACATTTCTAACTGCTCTTGAACTCTAACGGTGCTGGTTTCAACAAATCCAATCAAAACCTTGAAGAAATAAATGTCATTCAAGACTGAACTTAATCTGTGTCGATGACAGAACAGAGAATAGTGTTATTATTATTTCTTATGTATGATAGATGGGACAATGAATCATCAATACATCATTTCCTGATGAATAGTTATGATTTAACAGTCAGAGCTCTTTCCTCACTAACCTCGTGGACGAGCTGGTCGGCTGCAGTGTGGGAGCTCTGACTCTGATTGTCACCATAGTTCGGGTCGTACGGGAACTGCAAAGAAAAAAAAACATGCATTCACACATCGTCTGCCTGAGCTGTTCTTCATCATGTACACTAGACGAGTTCCACCTGAATAAAATGTTACCTGTGTTCTGTCTGTTCTCACAGGGAAGCTCCAGGAGCGCCTGTTACCTGAACAAGGGGGAAAACGAGGACAATGAAAAGCTGTCTAGAGAAATCTATCAAGAGCTGTTGACTGACTAATGAACCAGGTTGTTGCTTCTCAGTTAAGAGGATCTGCTGCTTTCCTTTGACCCATGATATGAAACTGATTATTTTTCAAGATGTCACTCTTGAAAGATGGGGGGGGGGGGGGGGGGGGGGGGGGGGCATACATCCTTCAATCTTTAAATCTTATCACTTGTTTTGTCAGATTTCACTGTTTCCATCATTATAAATTTCACAGGAGTCATAGGAACCCTGTTTCTGTGTCAGCCATGTTTCTGCACATACTGTACCTGGCTCTGCGTCCTCACTGGGATGGGAAAACTCTACGGGACTGCCCTCTCTTTCATATGAAAAACTAAAAGACAGAAAGAGTGACCACGCATCAGACACAGTCAGCCACAGTGAGCAGGTGTCCTCGCTGCAGATGGGAGTGTGTGTGTGATTCTTACTCTGCGAAGGCGTTGTTGTTAGTGTTGTTCCTCGTGGCTGAGGGGTAATATTCGGTAGTGGGGAAGTCCGGTGGAGACTCGGGTTGGCTGTCGGAGAACTTGAGAGGCCGCTGACTGGTCATCTGTTGGGACTGAGCGTTGGTGGGTTCCGAGGAGAATGAGTCAACCCGGTTACCGAACAGGCCGTGTGTGCGCTGGAAACACAGAGACAAGCACACAAGCAGGTACAATCCCATATTAGTGCACATGGTAAATCAACCCTTTATTTGACTATCAGGCAGTGTCGAGCAGGCAAAAAATGGAAAACTGCGATAATTTCCGAATGATTTTGAGAATATTTAAAGATTTTTAAGTTTGTTTCAGATTGTTATCATTTACTTAATCACTTTATTGATTTAGCAGCATTGCACAAAAACTACAGAATGGATTTCCATGAACCCTGATGGAAGAATGAACTATGGGCCAACGAATCCCTAAGGAATCATTTATGGATCAAGAAGAACAGGCATGTATAGGGTACTAATATTTATGTGTGTACAATTTGATTGAACTTAGGACTGTTTGCGAAGTTATGCACTCTTAGGTGTGCTGCTTTAGTTTCAGAAAGTGGTTTTCACCTGGTAAATTCCCTCTTCTCCAGCCTCCTCCATGGCTCTGTCCAACTCTTCCTCATTCTGCAGGTCTCCTGAAATGGTCCGGTGCATCTCTGGAGCGGCCTCTTCATCGATACTCCTCAGCCCCGCCTTGAAAAACATGGAGGATGTGGAGAAATGAAGAGAAGCAGCAAACAGCACCGCGTCCCCAAGGATAGAAAGAAGAGAGAAGGAGTAGGTGAGACATAAGCTGGGCTACACTGTGAGCTAAGTGGAGTGATAACAGCGAGTTTCATGAAAGCTTACTAATACAATATTTTATTGATTTGTTTCCACTAAAGTTTACAAAGAGAAAAACAATATGCCTCAACATTTTTTCCAATAGTGCACATTCTGCAAAATGTTTATCATCTCTCTTAAATGATGGATTATCAGTTAATGTGCAGTGATTTACTGTCTGACCCATCTGACCCCATGATGTCTGCTCACCTGGATCTCTGGGCCTGAGGCGTTCTTCTTCGTGGGCCTGTAGCCGTAATACTCCTCCTGCCGCTTCAAGAATTTGCGTAAACAGTCCTGGAGCAGGAAGGTGGCGTAGAATTTCCCCACAGTCACCTCATCATCTATAACCAGACGCATTACAGTGCAATCAGGTTTGTTTGTTATTTTATTTTGTAATGCACTGATTCTATTTATTCAGACTCACCTCCTATCGGGGGGATGACCTGGTCTAAGAGTTTCATACTGGTGCGTTTCCAGATTTTCTTTATGATGGCCCTCAGCTCCTCATTGGCCTGCTCGAAATTACCTGTTCAAAACAATCCAAGCGAAGTTTGAATGACAGAACAACAGTATGTGTATCGTGTCGGATGCATTCCATGCATTCCTAATGGATGGTAACGAACTGTATACAATTGGTTCTGCTGCACTGCACCTTCAGTTTTGATCTTGAGAGCCGTTCTGACCAGAGCAAACAGGGTGGCGTTGAAGGTGACCGTGCCGTCACTGTTGAGAGGCATGTTCATACCAACCAGTCGCTGCAGACAGAACAAAGAAGGAGAAAAATAGTACTTTTAATAATTTTTGGTGTTTTTTTTTCATCAGCTGACCTAGTTCAGAGTATTTATCAGGAGAGGATGTGCACCTGGGAGGATCCCTACTGGAGGTCTCATGTATAATTCATATCGTTACATCAATAACACCTAACACCTGTAAATTGATTTGGGATATTCTTATGTCTCTCTTCTTGTGTATAATGTTTTTAAATGTTAATGTTGTCTATTTGCAGTGATTTGACTGACCTCTAAATGTTATTATTCAACATTCATGAACTTCCACACTCTCCCACAGTGGGTAAATTCACTGTAGGACAGTTTATATAAAGTACACTTTAGATTTGATTGTCTGTACCTTGCACGCAGCTCGATGAGGACAGAACTTGCCAAAGCCGAGTGGAGGCTGGATGCGTCTCAGCAGCGTCACCACATCCAGATGTTTAATTCTCCCACTGTTGGATCCGAGACACACGATACAATCATCTCAGGTGGCAGACGTTTTAATCTGACCTAATCATCGGGGTTAACTGAACATGTATTCATTCATTGATCTCAATCTGAATTCAGGCTCACGTGGCTTCGGGGTCGTATTCAGCCCAGATCTTCTTAAACTCATCCAGATGATGAGGACCGAGCAGGGACCAATCACGGGTCAGGTAATCAAAGTTATCCATGATGACAGCGACAAACAGGTTGAGGATCTGAAGCAGGTAGAAATAAAACACCTTTCTGAGCTCTTCATTCATCATGATCATGGCTCAACTTTGACACTAAATACTAATTCAGTTGCTCCTCACCAAGAATGCACAGAGACAATAGAAGCTAAGGAAGTAGAAGACAGCGAAGTTGGACCCGCAGGTGAACTCCTCTCCTGGCAGGAAGTCAGACTTAGGGTCACACTTCTTCCCGTACATCGAAGCCATCATGACCTCCTGCCAAGCCTCTCCAGTTGCACATCTGGATTCATAAATGCACAAAATACCACAGTGAGAATTTGGCGTTTTTTTTCGACCTGCAAACAATGAGCTTTGAGCTCTGCTCAGGCGGACTCACCGGAATAACATCAGAACAGCCTGAGGGAATGTCTGGAAGTTGTTGTTGCGGTTGACCTGGGTGCCGTCCACTAAGGCGACCTTTCCGAAGATCTGGAGAGACGTTACATTTCCAGGCAAGATGAGTGCATCCATGACAAACACAGAGACTTGTCTCAGTGGTACTCAATGAAATATTTAAACAATCGACAGATATTTACAATGTTTTCATTCAGGAAATAAATACTGAAGAGAGTACCTGCATCCCGATGACAGCGTAGATAAAGAAGAGCATGATGATGAGCAGAGCTACGTGAGGGAGAGCCTGTGGACACACACCAGATGGGTCAATTAAAGAGAGTTCAAGGTGGAGAATAAAAGTAAACAGGAAAATAAAGACAACATTTTAAATTAAAATTGCTAAATAAATAATAATAATAATAAAATAAATACAAATAAAACTAAAACTAAAAAAGTGTCACAGACCTGGAAGGACTTGATGAAAGTCCAGAGCAGGTTACGGATGCCCTCCGAGCGGTTCAGCAGCTTGACCAGACGCATGACACGGAAGAGTCGGAAGAACGTGATGGAAACTGAAGCGTTTTCTGAAGCCTACAGACAAACAAAATAAAAACACTGAAGAATATGACTACGAAGAAAAGAAAACAAGAAAAAAAACATTTCTAGGCTTAAATATCGGGAGAGTTCACTCTTACCGCAATAACTTGCATAGGATTCGTCTCCTGCACAAAGAAGAGGTAGAGACATATTCTACTGTTACACAAGTCATATTTGATTATAATTGTTATTATAATAGCATTAATAAGAGGCACATGGCAGACATAGCATTAATCTGTTAAATACTATTAAGATATTTACAGTTTTAAAGTAGGGTTAATATCAGATATTACAAAGCTTCCAGTTCTTAGTTGCTGTAAAACGAAAAAAACAGCTGCAGTTTGTAACTCATGCGAAATAAAATGAAGAAAAAATAAACACACTCTGATATCAGACATATTAACAGTTTTCCGTCATTCAGTCAATATTAATACTGCATGTATAGTATAGAGTGTTGAGATGTAGCCCTGTTTGTATAAACAGTATGAGCCATACTGGAACACAACACAGCTGACGGCTGGAGGCCTCATCTCACATGAGACACGTTTCACCAGCAGTTTAAACCACAAACGGTTCACTACAGTATCACCAGGGTTTAGTGGAGAACGCAGTGGTGTGCTCACACGGCAAGGCCCATGCAGCAGTGCAGTGCAGTGCAGATCAGATATTTACAGCACAGCCATGGAGACAGTACAGTCCTCCACTGGAGGCCAGGGCAGTCTGTGGAGGATAGACAGATGAGGAGTGAGATGCACGGAGGACAGAGGGATTGATGGGGGACAAGATAAACAGGAGGAGGAGAAATACAGGAGCGAGAAGATGGGACATAAGACATCGGAATTTGCCGTGAGCTCGTGTTTGTGGATGAAAACGATGGAGATGATGCAGTGCAACAGTGACAAGAGAAAACTGCGACTGGCCAGAGAAGACACCGGGTGTGTGTAGTACAACTTAAAATAAACGTAAACCTCTTAGCTGATACAGTGCTCTCTTCAAGTGCTCAAACCACACATACAGAATATTAATTTGGTGAACATGAATAATTGTGGGCTTTGTGGAGGAAATGGAAAAAAAACATCTGCGGTTGCAGGAAGCACGGAGGAGGGTGAGCGTGGGGGGGTGAGGTAGAAATGGCCAACGACAGTACTGACCAGGTCCTGTGAGCTAGTTCTGCTGGCACCAATCAGCTGTTGGGCCACCATTACATGCTTCTGGGTCAGAGCATTGAATAAATACATTCAGTCATTTCAAATCAATTCACACTATTGCCTGGGGATGTCTCATAAGGTCAACACGAGGGTCTTTCATATACAGCGTCTGTAATGAGAAGCTCATGTGGTGAGAATAGATTACAATAACAATATGTGCGTTGTCCATCGTACTCACATCGACTTCGCTCAGGATGACATCAACGACGCTGCCGATGACAATCACGAAATCAAAGACGTTCCAGGGGTCTCCGAAGTAGCCCTGTGCAGAGGGGCAGAGAGCTGGTGAGACAGTGGGACACTAGACTGAGGGGAGGACTGGAAACAACACAGAGCAGAGTGAGTGTTTTACTCTCGCTTTGAAGGCCATGAGCTTGAGAATCATCTCGACAGTGAAGAGCACGGTGAAGATCAAGTTCAGCATGTCTGACAGCTTGGTCACATGGTCGGACTGGTTACAGTGCTGGTCAGAAGGGAGAGAATATTTATTTTCAATATTTGTAAGAGCTTTGTTTTTAGCCACTGGAGACGCATTCAAGGACACAGCTTTGGCCGGCGTCAGACTCTTGAGTCACAATTAACTTGGTGTGTAGCATGTTAGGATAATTCCTAGAAATCATGGCCAACTGACACAAATACAAATCAGAGTTATGATAAAGTGGAAGTATCCTTTAAAAATAAATAAATCAGGCTGATGTTGAAAATAAGAAAAAGTTATCTCATCTCATCTCAACATGAAGTAGTTTCAGATTTACTAAAAAGTTGTACCGTCCAATATTTCACATACTTCTTCAAACTTACACATTTTAAACAATCAAATTCTGCAACAAACACAGAAACATTTTCATTTGGTCAAATAAACAATTTTGCCCACACGGAACAACAAGATTTACATACCTGCATCCCCAGACACAAGGTGTTGAGCATGATCAGGAAGAACATGAGGTACTCAAAGTAGCAGGAGGTGACGATGTACCAGACCCTGTACTGGTAGGGGTTTTTGGGGATGTAACACCTCAGAGGACGAGCCTTCAGGGCGTACTGCACACACTGACGCTGAAGAGGGACACAACACAGACAAAAGGTGATTTTACTGGACTCTGTCACTGTCCATGGCTTCCCCTCCGACTGTCTCATTGTACCTGGTTCTTGTCCAGCTCACAGTTCTTATACTCCTGCTCGCCCTGCTCCTGGAAGGTGACGATGACGAAGCCCACGAAGATGTTCATCATGAAGAAGGCGATGAGGATGATGTAGACGATGAAGAAGATGGACACGTCCACGCGGTTGTTGAAGACGGGACCCATGTCCTCTGCGTCTGAATCGATGGCTCTGTACAACAGTCTGGGGGACACATGGGGTGATGTTGAGGGTGAGGAAGTTGTGAAAGCTCAAAGATCAGACCTACAATCAGGATAATCTCTGCAGATGAAATATATAAATCATTGGATTAAAAAAGGATCTATTGGCTCCTTTTCAATCCCCGTCATCTCAATATCCACGGGACGAAATATCCTGTCGCCTAACTTGATCAAAATAGTCCCATCGAACAGACAATCAGTTAAATCAAAATGTAGTCTGTGCTTACTTTGGCCAGCCCTCAAATGTGGAGACAGTGAAGAGAGCCAGCATGCCATTGAGCACATTGTCAAAGTTGAAGTCACTGTTTTGCCACTCTCTCTTGGCCAGCACTGTGTCCTGCAGGGAATTCTCCATGGGCTTCAAGAAGGATCCCCTGAGGGCACAAACAGCGAAGGGTCACTCCAAAATAGCGTTAAGCTTTTGATGGATTATTAATATCCGAGGAGATGTGCGACTTACTGGCATTCCTCCCCGGTCATTTTGGACGGGTCTGTGCAGCTGTAGAATTTACCCTGAGGGGGGGAAGGGATTAGTGGCTCATTTAATACACATGCAGTCAGGCCTCTTTACTTATAGTACATTCATCTGGAAATGTGATCTTTTACAATAACATTCCACATCTGGTGTCAAACCAACCTTAAAGAGTTGAACCCCGATACAGGCAAACATGAAATTCAGCAGCATGGTGACCAGGACGATGTTTCCGATGGTTTTGATGGCGACAAACACGCACTGGACAACATGCTGTCGACACAGACCAACAAACAATACAATTACTTGATCAGTACTATACAAAGGTATTTAAATTTCCTGCTACTCTATACTTCTACTCCATTACATTTAAAGAGAGAACACTGCCATTTTTACTACAATTCATTCATCTCAGGGTATCAATTTTCAGTTCAAGAATTTTTGAGATATTCTATCAAATATCAGGGATTATTAACAATTAAACCACTGGTGCAAAATCAGTTTGGCACCAGTTGGTCCATTGGTATTAATGAAATAAAAGAACTTTATCAATAGCATTATTATATTTCAGCAGAACACACATTTAAGACCTTTTATAATCTCAATACTTTTAAATTTTAACTATGTCCTCATTGCTATTTAGGTATTTATGTTTAAGTAAAGGATGTTACAACATCTTGCACCCGGGAAACATAGACATCTTCCCACTGGAATCCTCGCATGTGTTTTACCTTTAAGCCTTTGGCTCGGTTGATGGCCCTGAGAGGCCTGAGCACCCTCAACACCCTGAGAATCTTCACCACAGAGATAGCACTGGATCTGCAGGTAACACATGACAAAACATAGTCTTGATATGCATGTTTGGAAAAAAAAACAATAAAAGAATGTTTGGAGAGAAAGTATCAATCGGAATGTTCCATATCTGATGTGCTAACTCACTCCATTCCCATAGACAGCAGGGAGACTGACACCACAAGCAGATCCAGGATGTTGAAGGAGTTACGGCAGAAAGAGCCTGTGTGCATGAACGCTCCGTACACTGTCATCTGTCAGTCACATACATCACAGTGACACAAATGAATACTGAGGCAAAATGATCTGTGGTTAAACTTCCTTTTCAAAAAGAGGAAAATATGTGTTGCATTAAATGTAAAAATCTGTCTAAAGGTACTTACAATCAATCACTGAATTTAGTATTTACCATTAAGTAATATAGTTATAATAATAACCTTTACTTATATAGCACTGTTACAATGTGACAAAGTGATTTACATGAGAAAATGCCTAAAGCAATTCAAAAAAACGATTTAAATGCTCATTCATCAAATGCAGTGCAGTAGAGTAGGTAAATTGGAAATTGCTCATGTTGTTTCGATTGTCAAATAAAGAATAAATAAAAAACAAACATCACCTGCTTCAGCAAATATATGCAAATATATTTGGTATCTCGACGACTGAAATAAGACATTCAGTAAGATGAAAGATACAGCACATGACTGTCAGCTGTATTTACCTTGAGCACAATCTCAATGGTGAACACGGTTGTGAAGACGATGTCAGCATAGGCCAAGATCTGGAAGAAAAACACAGACAGCAGGATTGTTATCAAACGCGGCCTTCTCTCAAAAGTCTGTTGGGTCCTGCTGGATCTGACTATCACCTTGTTCCTGTAGGACTTGGGGTCGATGGGGTCCTCAGCTGCCAGGGAGATGGAGGACAGCAGGATGAACAGGAGGATCAAGTTGGTGAAGGACGAGGCATTGATGATCTTGTAGCACAACTTCCGGAACCTGGATACCAGCGAGGAGCCCGATGTCAGCAAACACATATCGTTTATTATAATCTTAAATATATTTACGAGGACAGTCGGGGTTCTCACTTGTTCTGAGGTCCAAAGATGAAAAAGGAGCTGGCTTCAGGCAACGGAACCGCTTCTTCTTTCAGCTGCAGGTCGGCCATCGGGCGGGGCCGAGGGCTGAGGGGGATTGCGGGCTCTTCTTCCTCGTCATCACCTACCAAGTGAAAGAAAGCAGGTTCAAAACTCTCTACTTATTCGTGGTTTTCATGTTACAGAATCAAAGAGAATTGAGGGTGAAAAAAAATGACTGGTGATTCGACCTATACTGAATCACATAGTGGGCTTTATATGGTCGTCACCGGAGCAGTGTGAAAATAGCCTGACTTTACCCTCTGCTTTATACTCAGCTCAGGGAATTGCCTGGGTCTAATTATAATGACGGGTTACTATACTTGTACTGTAACATCGCCAAGACAGCAGCACTGGTAAACAGCCAGTGTAATGAATACAATTCCCTGTAATCAGTAAACCCCTGCTGCTGCAACTGCCCTGCTGAGAGAAGGAGGTGGGAGATGCAGGAGAAGTGGAGGTTACCTGGGAAGTCGGCAGGTGGGAATGGGTCTTTCACTTCATTGACGTTGGACTCAAATTCATCAATTTTGAGCTGAAAAAAAACAACAAAAACAATCATGTGCCTATTGTATATATATACCTACTGTACGCATGGCTTGTATGCACTAGATTTATGTCAGTATCTAAGAATAGATGTGTGATATAACACCAGTAAAACAAACACTAACCTTGGCTGTGGTGGGCATGCCCTCCGTCTTGGCTCTCTGCTCTGCCAGCTTCTTAGCAATCCGCTCCCTCTCCTCATCGGTCTTGTCGGGCATTTTGGACCTGGAGGCCAAGCGGGGGAAAGAAATAGAATAAAGCTGAGCAATGAGTCGACAGAGCAGATAATGTCAGCCGGGTTAACCTCTCTTTATTCACCTCAGTATCTTCCTCTTCAACTTCTCCTCTGCCTTTTCTTTCTGAGCCGACGTCAGACTCTCAGCCTCTGCCAGGTTGTCGACAGCGATGGCCAAGAAGACATTGAGGAGGATATCTAATTCCCGCAGAGCTCAGGAAAACGAAATCTTTGGGGGTTTTGTTGACATTATCATTACGTATAAAATTTGTATCACGTCACATTGTGAGTGCGCGTGAAGGATACAGTTTCCACAGACAAAGAGGAAGATGAAGTAGATGGAGACCAGGATGCCAGGGATGACAGGCCCTCCATAGGCCATGATGCCGTTATACATGATGGTGGTCCATTCCTCTCCTGTGAGGATCTGAGACATTTAGACAATGACTTTCTGTCCCATCACAAAATCAAAGGAGAACCTTGCTGAGAGTTTAAAAATGAGCAGATAGCCTCACCTGGAACACACTGATGAGGGCCTGGGGGAAATTGTCAAAGTTACTGCGACTGGGTCTGTTGTAGGGAAAGTTGAATTTCCCCCCAAACACCTGCATGCCGAGGAGCGAAAAGATGACGATGAAGAGGAAGAGGAGGAGGAGCAGGGAGGCAATGGAGCGGACGGAGTTGAGGAGGGAGGCCACAAGATTGCTCAGAGGGGTCCAGTACCTGCAAAGCAGTTTAGAGAGGGGGAGTGTTAAATGACGATTAAAAAACACTATGACTTATTGAACTGAATGCAGCATAATGCTTTGAGGACTTTACTTTGTGACTTTAAGGATCCTCAGCAGCCGAATACACCTGAGTACCGAGAAACCCAGAGGGGCCACGGATCCCACAGACATCATGATCATCTCCAGGATGCCGCACAGCACCACGAAGCAGTCAAAGCGGTTAAACAGAGACATGAAGTAGGCTCTAGGACCCAGAGCATACATCTTCAGAAACATCTCAATGACAAACAGCACCAGCAGCACACGACTGGCCACATCTGTCGAAACCAGAGGAGAGAGAATGGATGAAGCCAAGAGGGAAATAATCGATGTAAAAACAAATAGTCATGTTCATAATTAACCTTGTAGGGCAGTGAGGTTTTCCGACTGGTGGTGGTACTCGGTCGCTATGGTCAGGGTGTTGAGTAAAACCAGGAACATCACCAACCAGTAAAAGCCCCTGGTTTTCACATACACCAGGCACTTCATCCTGAAGAAGCGATTCCAGCGACGGGCCAAGCGGCTAAACACAAAAATGACCCCCACGGCTCACTGTGACAAACTGCTGGTGATATTACATGTCAACATTAACACATTTACAAAACAGCCCGACTCACTAATAGTAGATGACGCGACTCTTGCCTTCCAGGCCATACAGGCTGTCTGCGTCAGAGTCCCCGCTGGTCAAAGGCAGCAGACCTGACAAGGACGAGAGAGAAGAACTGTTGGAATTCCACAGAATCGCTGCATGGGATGGGAGCTGAGCAGGTCCGCAGGTGCTCACCTTTGCCCTCGCGATCGGCATCCAGGATCTCAGCGTGAGTGATCCACTCCATGTAGCCATGCAGGTCTTCATCCAGCTGCTGACGCTCTCGCATCTCCTGGAACTCTCCACGCGACCTGGCCTTTTCTCTCTCTTTGGTAAACTCTCTGAGATGTGAGACGATGAAAAGTTAAACAGCAGAAAATACTTGTTGTTTGTTCGAGGAAAGAAACAAAAATGCTGTCGTCTCACCCGCTGAGCACACCCAGAACCAGATTGAGCATGAAGAAGGAACCAATCAGGATGAGGGGAACAAAGTAGACCCAGGGCCATTCGTATCCTATGGCATCATTGACCTGAGAGAAAACTCTGCGTCAGCCACACACGCTGTCATCTGTTGGGTATACTCAATAGACTTTTGTTAAGAATACTTAAAAAATAAATAGTTATTGATCTGTATTCTTACAGCACTTCCCTAGTCTCAATGGCCACTCAAAGCTCTTTGGTTTGGTCCTTCATCCGCTAACACACACATTCATACAGTGGATGTGTGTGCAGCACTCTATCATACATCACTGCTGGCACAGCGGCCTGTGGAGAATTGGGGCTCAGTGTTTTGCCCAAGGACACTTCGGCATGAGGAATTAGGCCAAATGGGGCTCAAACTATTGACCTTAATCGTTAGTGGACGTTCCGCTCTACCTCTTAAGACTGGCCTAAAATGTTGAGGTGTTGGTGTGTGAAACACGGCAGTTCATGTTGGAGCAGTCACTAACCCAGTAGAGCACTTTGGTCCATCCCTCCATGGTGATACACTGGTAGACAGTCAACATGGCAAAACCAATGTTGTCGAAGTGGGTGATGCCATTGTTGGGACCTTCCCAGCCGGGCCGACACTCCGTGCCATTGATGAGGCAACGGCGTCCATTACCGGCCTGAGCACACGGAGCAGGCAGCTCAGCCTCTGCTGTAGCATAGATATCTGCAGGCCAACGAAAAGAGATCAGTACAACATAATGTACGACTTCAACTGTGTCTGATTATGACCTTTAAGACATACTTGTGCCAGTGTAGTAACAGGTCTTATGCATTTTGCACTTGAAGAGCTCCAGGCCCATAATGGCATAGATGGTGACCAGTAAAAAGACGAGCAGGGCGATGTGCAGCAGAGGCAGCATGGCCTTGAGGATGGAGTTCATCACCACCTGCAGGCCTGAGGGGGAACAGTAAAACCAAAAGATCACAATACTGTAATGAAGATTTGGTGGTAGAGACTCAAAACGGGCCGAACACCTTACTGGGGACTCCAGAGACGAGGCGCAGGGGTCGCAGCACTCTGAAGGCTCTCAGTGCCTTCATGTCAAAGCCCCCACCCTTCTCCACTGGAATGTCGACTATCATATGGATCGTATCCAAAGCAAAGGTGAAGAGTCTGCATGGGAAAAAAAGATGACATTCAGCAAATACTACTGAAGACTGGATACAAAATGTAACATGTCTGCATATCAACACAATTCAAAGTTTTGCAAGATTCTCTGGCAGCAGAGATGTCGGCCTGCAGCACAGATCTCATCTCACCCCATGAAGACGATGACAAAGTCCAATATGTTCCAACAGTTCCGTAAATAGGCGCCTTCATGGAAAAAGAGTCCGTATGCCACTATCTTCAGAAAGCACTCTAATGTGAAGATGATCATGAAGATGTACTCCAAACTCTCCTGCAGAAAGACATTTACAAACCAGGGAATGACACTTCGTAAAGCTCACAACCCTCAGGTTACATTCTCTGGAATGACTGTGGTTAAAGGCCTTGTTAAAAATCCTCACTTACACACCACTCGTCTGCTTATCATTTGATTTTCCATTATTTGCCTGTAACTGTGAATCTAAAATAATTTTGCAGTTACTTTTTATGTGTGTTATTATTTCAGACAGTATTAGACCACTTGAAGTCGCTGTCGATGAGGACAATCTCAGAGAGCTTCTCCAATGTAAATAAAGATGAAATTGAACGAGAGATGAACTAATTTGCTCTGATAGCCGGTCATGACCTCACACAGTTTAAACAAATCTGTGGCTCATGACTCAGTGATGAATTAACCTATTTTAGCTTCGACATAGAGAGATCCTGAGCTGAAGTAACAGACATGTATTATGCTTTACCAGATGCATTTTAGGAGGGTTTAATAAAAGCATATTTTAGTTAATCTGGCCTGAATCTGTGTCTTTATCGTCAGTGTCGATTGTTTTCGGGGACAAACAGCAGACTGACACAGAGGAGCTGTAACATTTCCTCTACATTGTTTGGCCATTTTTATAAAAAACGTATCTGCTTCATTACTTCTGCCAAAGGGGATACAGTTTTTTTTTCGCTATCAGGATTTGAAATTCCTCAAAACGATTTTCCATTAAATGCTGTAGACACCCGAGGAAGAAACCATCAACTTTCGGAGCGGTTCCGGATCAGGGGGTGGGTGCAGATGGATATGAGATAGGGCGTTTTTCTACATTTCCGTGGATTTCTCAGAGAATAATTCATGGATCTTGATTTAAAAAAAAAAATCTTGCACATTTAAGGGACTGATATTTATGAGCGTGTGCAATTTCCTACAGATCCAGACAAAAATCTTGATCTAGTGAATTTGAATGTGTTGTAATCGGGGGACTGTCGGGCCTTGGTGGAGGTCTGCGCTCTACTGAGGGAAAATCCAGGTGTTGATGTGCAATACAAATATTGTCAGAGAAGAAGGGATGATGTGAGAAGAGAGGGATTTGAGCCCCAGCAGAGTTCTTTTGAGAAAAAGTTATAAATTATAAATGAAATGCTGTTTATTTCCCTTTGATCCTTTCAGGTCTATAATATTGGATTGAATCAGCCGGCAGAAGCCCCCAAGCCCCTGGTCAATAACAACCATCAAGGCTACAGCTGTACATGCATTGACAATAGTGCGCACATTTATAAACAAAATAAATGTAGAGCAACAAGAAAGGCTTTGCTTCTATATACTGTAATGTACACTGTTACAAACCATGAGTGCAGTTCTATGAGACTACATTTGCTGATTGTCATGCATTGGCTGTAGTGACGCTGTTGGGCCGACCTACTTCCAACAGCACCAGTGGTGGTGTGGGGTAGTTGTTGGGGTGTAGAGGGGTATATAGGTTGACTAGCTCCTCTTACATAGCTCACCCCTGAAGAATGGCATGCTGTGGTAAGAAGAATTTGGCAAGAGGGCCAAAGTAAAGATATTGAAGAGATGGGGTGAGCTTTAGGTTCAGGTGCCTGATAACTCAATGAATTTGGCCGCAGTGTCGGTCAATTGGTCAAACAAGGTTTATATGAGCTTTGACCGGGTGATTTGATGGAGTTGATTGAACGTGTGGAGGATTTGTGAGGCGGCTGTATGTTGACACTTAAAACCAGATGTCACGGCCTCTCAGAGACACAGATCCACAAATCAAGACTCTCGCGACGAGCCTCCTCAGAACCATAACAACTGCGTCAATACAATGTCAAATATCCAGAGAATGGCAAAATATGTCCACTGTGGAGCAAAGGTTCATCTTTTGCTCACAAAGGCACTTTCATTCTCCCCAAATGCAGCTCCATCGATTGTATAATTCAGTCTGAGACCTGTGATACATTATACACAACCTCCCAGCAATGTGAACACACATGAGATTTCAATTATAGTAACGCCTGAGAAAACAAAAGTGGCAATCAGGGGACAAATTTAAAATAAGAGGATTCATGAACATTTTACAAACGAGACTTGTTATCCATGCAGCTGAAAAATTCATATATTACGTTACAAACTTAGGCAAGTTCTGATCACAGTTTAGGGATAGACCAATCGCACGCTTAGTTGTGCACAAGTTCCACTGCAGACAAATGTGACTCCAAATAAACAACTGACTTGTGTCTGGAGGCATTTGAATTGGTTCTGGCACTGAGACCTGCAGTGTCCATTTCAGACACAGAGCAATCTGACTTTGCTCGATTAAAGGAATTGAACACGTGAAATCTGTGGGAAAAACACTTGAACTCTTTAGAAATCAGTGACTATGTTAATATTTAGTTTCGATACCCCTAGTTTTAAACCCCTTTTTTTTTAACTTGCCTCACATCGCATTTTATATTTATATATTTTTTGTATCTCCCCCAATTTAAGTCTGGCTTTACAAATAATTGGCTTATCTTTTTAAACGTTATTTTAAAACATAATATGTTGTATTTTTATGCTTCTGCTTATCATTTTATTATCGTTCATCTTATCCTTATTTTAGTATGAATTCGTATTTATATAATTCCAAATAAATATCACTTTCGTGGTCCTGGGCATGATAAATGTCTGTAAGAAGGGGTGAAAGGATCATATTTATACTCACCAAGTTTTCGTTGGTGTTATTACTATCTTCTTCAGGCATGGGCAGGAACACAGCCAGAGCCACACAGTTTGCAAAGATGGTCAATAAGATGATGATCTCAAAGGTTCTGGATGTGGAGGCTTAGGATCATAACAATAACAAATGAAGAGGACTGGTAAAATCCCAGTTTACCCCAATAAGAAATATTACAAAAGGGGATACCATTTACCTGGAAATGACCTATGAGGCTAATATTACAGTGAAAATGGAAGGACGAGAATTATTTTTAGAAACGTTATCTGTGTAATTTGCTCTGTAATTTTTTCTTGATGTAAAGTAACAACACATATCCTGCTGACACTGATCAGTGGCTCTAAATGCTGCCTGAAACCTCATCCCTAACTGGGCCAGCAAACCCGTCACAGTAAAAGTAATCCTGTCCATCGCGCTGCTTCATTCCCGTCCATAGGGGGCTCTCTGAGTGAATTCCCCTGCCAGGTCAGCATCATGTCTGGGTGTGAAGCCGCGGGACAGCTGCAGAGCCCAAGAATATGACCGAACCATTTTAACACACACTGCTCATCAGGAATAAATCTCTTTGGTTATACTGTGAGCTAGTTATTGATTCTTATGTCTGCGAGCAGTATTTTTTTTTTTAAATACTATGAGTAGAACTTCAGGAGTTTTTGTAGATTTCTAATTTTACTGTAATTTTACAGCACTAGTCTTGTATTACAGGATCCCATACCAAAGTGATTAAACTGTGGTGGTAAAAAACTCATGACCTGGTTGAGCGTATGGACATTTCACTGTTACTGTTCAGGAACTATTTTCACAGATGAGGTTTCAATCTGTAGTTGATCTATTTAAAGTCTGAACATATGGAGTTTGTCGTTGAAAAAATACGATCGACTGAATCTATTTTGGAAAAGAAATGTGTATAATCCAGGAATGGACTTCATGCTAAAACAGGAAACCCCCTAACATCACTCTGTAGCCTGCCTTGTCTTCTTGTGTTAGGCCTCACAGCAATGCGGAGCAAAACTATCTCCACATTAAAACCATGTCATCTGGTCAGGACCCTTGAGAGGCAGCTTGATTAATAGTTTTTGCACGCTTGACGTAAATAGATTAGCTCAGGAAACTCCACAAGAGAAAATACAAGCTTGACTTTGACGCAGGGCGGCCAAATACATGACAAAAGTGACTTGGCTTCATCGCAGGTAAACCACACAGCTGATAGGTCACTGACATGTAGACACATTATTTCTGTCAATCCTGGTTGTCAGTGTTCTTGACCACAACAAAATATGTTGTGATAATTGTACAACACCTTGAATACTGTATTATTATAATAATAGTAACATTTAAATAGTATTTCTTGTACAAGACTGAATAATGATATTGAGTTTAATTGGTATATTTTAAATAAACGTCGACTAAAGTAGTCAGACTGTTGTGATTGTGTGTGTGGTCGAGGTATTACTTAGGTTGCACTGACCTAAATATTTGACAGTCATGTAATGTGGCCAAAAAGAAAGACTCATTATTTAAATCATGAAATACAGTACAGTAGGGTTAACTTTGCGGTAAGGGTTATGGTTAGGCAAGTAGTGGCTATTGATATGGTTAGAATTACACCCCAGCAAATGTCTGAGTGTGTTTGTGTGTGGAAGATAAAAGGATACTTCCACTCTACGATGGTAATGCAGGCCTTGCGGAAGGGATTCTTGAGGCCGAAGATGAAGAGGGTTCTCGCCGGTCGAGGGTTGCCCCCCGTGGCCTGCAGCTTCTTCATCTTCTCCCTCTGCTTCCGCTTCAGCTCCTCTTCGTTCATGATGACCGGCTTGGCGGCCTCTCCGTTGGACGCCATCCTGTTGCTTCCACCTGAGATAATCTCCCACTCCACGAGAAATGAGTCCTCTCACAGTATAATCCCAAAAGTGAGGCACGCTATAACTCCCTGCTGTGAAGGCCCGTGGGCTCCTGGCCTGCGAATCCTGTGTGCAGTGCTCCACCGACCTCTCTCCCCCTCTACTCCTCTCCCTCTGACTTTGTCTCCCCCATGCAGAGTGACAGGCCTCTCCTCCTGGCTGAGGGCCTCTGACAGAAAAAGCCCCCCCCCCCCCCCCCCCCCCAGATAGGGGGGAAATAACAGGGGCTCAGGGTGGCTGGAGGAGCAGTTGCTCCTGCGGCAGGTTAAATTTAGACTGTGAGCCACTGACAGGCCATGCTTGGGGATGGTTATGAGGGCAGGGTGGGTAAAAGGTGGAAGAAGGGAGTAGATGGGATCAAAGGGGGTTGGGGCAGGGCAGCAGTGGCAGGCGAGAGCACAAAGACGAGGACTGACAGTCTTACAGACGCAGAATACCCCCACCAGCCTCCATTTCAAAACATATTGAGCCCTAAACATACAGTTCTCTGGTTAAACCTTAAACTATGAAAAAAAAGTGAGCAGAGAATGGGGAAGGGATTCTGAATCCAATGACACTGTGCAGGTTGAAGTCAGTGTTAAGACTCTGAAGAGTTTGGGATTAGATGATTTCTCAATGTACATTTTTGGTTAAAGAATTTTTTGGCATGTTTTCTTTTAATTAAAAAAGCCCCAAAAGGGAAATAGAAATCCTTCGAAATACAATAGGGCAATTGATCGCACAGCCTTAAGGAAATTAGTCTGAATGTGTTTTGGGAGAATGAGATGTTAATGTTGCATAAAACATCTTACTTCTGTTTCCAGCTGAAGAAAACAGAACCAATGTAAAGTTTGATTTGATGATAAATCAGCGTTTTCTCATGGTTCAACTCTAAACAGGGGGCCCCCATACTGTGTGCTCTGTTGCCCCCTAGTGCCAATAAACAGTAGCAATGACTCAAGTAGTGGAAAATCTGCAGCAACCAAAATAATAATTCTAAACCTCCAGAGGCATGAAGAACATTTTTACACTCAAGGGTTTTTTATTTATTATTTCACATCAAGCAGAATGTATTGATTCAAGAACTGGAATACTCCATTTATGCTAGAAATTAATAAATATAAGCACAAAACACTGATACCACTGACGTGAAATTATACACAATTCAATCAAAAACTCTTCAGTGATGAAATAAAGCCTCACAGATAAACAAATAAAGTTCACCAGTTTGTAATAAGCATGAGGTTATGTATTTCAGCATACCTTTCTTATTTAAGCTTTGTTTTGTAAAATGTGAAGGGGAACATCGGCATAGTGATGCATACGACGGCCCTTCAAGGTTTGGCCGTACTTTACCGCATTATCAGCAGCTCTGCTGATTTAGGACTTCCTCCACTGGCAGAGAATGGATTAATTTGAGTTAAAAGCTCTGTTAAATGTCCCCTACTCCATATCTCTGCTTGCTTTGGAAAGTATGTTCGAGCTAGACTGCAAAACAGAGAGTGTAAACGTGGCCTTGTGCTTAACTCAGTGATCCAAAAGGTCAGATTAAGTTCAACTCAAGGTAAATGATTAAGTTTAAGTTAAAGAAACATAACGTTTACTTAGACAACGATATATCTGCAGTAGTTTGTCTTTTACATTTAGCAAGATGACAAAAACCAAGATTTAAGCGCCAACGTCAAAGCTTTAAAATTACAAAGCCCAAAATGTACAAGCCTTTACCTAAATTAAAAGTGCAAATGATACCAAATACGCCCAGAGCTACAATATAAATAACATATCATTTTTACCAAATTATAAAATGTGCAATACTTGGAAATAGAACGGTATGCTTTCTACCTCATTAGCAAAAACGGATCATTCACAAACACAAAGCTTTACCTGTTCAGAGGTAACGTCATCATTTATGCTACAAGAAAAAAAGGCTTAATATAATATCAAATTAGCAAAGAGCTGATAAAAAGTACCATGAAGAGGCTTAAATGCTTTTCAGAGTCTGGCTTCACAGACAAGAAAAGTTCTTACCATCAAGACATTCCATATGTAGTAGTCGTTAAGAGTGCAAAATGTAGCTTAGCCTTTAGTGCTGCATCTAATAAATAGAAAATATCTGCTTGTTTGATCAGTGCGTTGAAGCGTTTCTTAGTGAGGAAAGTGACAGTGGAGTGAGTAACAGTACAGCTGAGGCCAGTGCGCTGGACCAGATGAAGTTACCTATTCTAAACATGTTTAGAGGTTCGTCGCAGGGTTTAGCTGAGCAGCTTGTGGCGGTCAAAAACAGTCTTACGCTGCTCCTGGACCTGTTTCTTCCAGCGCTGCTGTGCTCCTTCGACACGCTCCAGCACCGTGTTCCCTTTCGCCTGGCTGCTGTCCACCGGTGGACGCATCTCCTGAACACACACACACACGCAGAAAACCACTTCATTAAATACACCAGTGTGGTGTAGGTGTATAAAAGACTATTGTGTAAGATTTAGTGGCATCAAGTTTCTGCACCCTCTCTTGAGTGGCCTTCACTTTATAACAACAACATTGAAGGTCCTCTCTAAAGTGACGACAACTGATTCCCCCTAAATCCTACACAGTGGCCCTTTGAGAGAACATGTGTTGTTTGAGTGGTTACCTCAGAGTCCTCCTCATTGTGCAGTGGCTGGGTGTAGGGCTCGCGTTTGCGGATAAGAGGATCGACCAGTAGCAGAAACAGCATGTAGAGCAGCAGTGCCCCCACAACAGACAGGTAAATGATGATGGTTACCTGAGATTGACAGGATACATTTTTGGAAAATACAGACATTAAGTGAAGCTGACACTCTGCCTACGCGCTCGCTCAATCTCTGCTGTGTGCAATGGCAGCCACTCACAGACCGGGAGGAAGCAACTCTGATTTTGAAAACGACAATAATGTCCGCAAATAGAAGCGGACGGTACTGTCCTGCATGGATTTATTATATTGTATCATATTTTATCAAGGAAGTTTATTAAAACAGACTTTATAAAGTTTGACATGACATGTTTTGTGACGTGACATTACAGTGAGGATGAAATACACATAGAGAAAATGGCACATGGTGACAAAGGTCCTCGGTACCTTGATGGTGTTGCTGCTTCGTTCCTCGTACTTGCACTCACACAGCAGGCAGTACGCCTCGACATCGTGCCCAGGCACCGGCATCGGCTCCACTACATGGAGGCAGTTACTGTAAAACACATGAAAGCAGTGCAGTGAGGAGTGGACCATGTGTTCAACCTCAACACATCAGCTTAGTGAAAGAAGACATTAAAGGGGTAGTTCACCCCAAAATGAAAATTGACTGATTATCTTTTTCAGGGGTAAACAGTGTTGCAGCCAAATCCAAAACAGTTTTAGTAAATGGCGACCACTGTTTACTGTGATGTCAGAGGACATCTGGGCTGAAAACACTGTGTAAATGATGCAGTTTTAAGTCTAATTTCAATGACGGGACTTACGGACACTTTGATGACACAAGCAGCATGGAGGCCTTTCTTGTTTTGACTGTTGTTTTCTTACATTTGAGGTGAAGTGATCATCAGTTACTTCAATAGTATTGGATTTGGCTGCAAAACTGTTTACCCATGAAACTCAAAAAGTGTTTTGTGGACTCAAACACTTCACCCACCACCCCCACATCAGCATAGTGGTGAGTGGATAATGAGTGAATATACATTATTGGGGTGAACTAACCCTTTACACTATTTGCTGAGGTGAGGGTTTCTCTTACCAATCCTTCTGGGACACATTTCTGTTATAGATGTGGCCAGTGATGTTCCTGTATGGAGGGCAGATGCATTTGCAGCGAACATCTTCAAAGTTCTGCAATTCAAGAGGAAATTGAAATGTTTAAAAAGTGCTCAGTTCAATGATTACTTCAACCATCTATTTATGCTGAAGCCATTTCTTTAACTGATTTAAAAAAATAAATAACACAAAGTCTCCCTCAGTCCAGCTCCAACACGTTATTTAATACAAGGAGAGCAGAGGAGCACACAGAGGGAAATGGATGATGCAGGTTTTACCTTTGCTTGTGTGAAACCAACAAGATTCAGCAGAATAACGGTCACTACTGAGACTATGATGAATGTCCCGGATCCCGCTGCACCACACAACATCCTCCCGGGGAGGAGACGATCTGCACCACGCCTCTGCCGAAACACAACAGACAGCCTGGTTCACACGTTCACAGATCAACCGACCATCATTGACCTTTACTGCGACAACCAGCGAAAAAGACTGACTTCAGATCAACTAGAAAAACGATTAACTTACGTTGTATTAGAAGCTGAAGCTTCAGTTTTTTTCTTTTTTCGCTGCACTGTTGTTTTAGAATGCAAATTAATGTTCAACCATCCTTCCGGGTTTCGTTACGTTCGAAGGCAATGCGCATCTCCTAACCTGCCCCTGATTGGTTTGGGTTTGAGCAAGAAGAGTAATCATTGGGTAGGATTAGAGAACTGTTTCACAGCGAGCCAATCAGAGGTAGGGTAAGGGCGGGTTTTCTCCCAACTAGGAAAAAAATATATTCCTGCAGTGACACCTATTGGACGCAATTATATAAATCATCATCACCATTGCATTGGTCTAGTGTTCCTCTGCTTCAGGACATGCATCTATCCATCTATCCATATATCCATCCATCCATCTATCTATCCATCTATCTATCCATCTATCCATCTATCTATCTATCTATCTATCTATTTATCATTATATTATTATTGTTACATTACATACAATATATATTTTAAGTTTAAATATATATTGTATGTAATGTTACGCAGACAATGTTCTGGTGAGTCACAGATATTCTCTCTCATGTGTTTAAAATGTAAACACATGAGAGAGAAACGGATGACTCACCAGGACATTGTCTCCGTCGGTTAACACTGTCAATTTCTGTCCCCCTGCAGGGATTTGAAATGTAAGCCCGAACTTCGTGACCCAATCAATACCTCTATTTCCTGGTAATCCTGTTTTCACATCTCTCTGTATTGTAAGATACTCATACCTTTAATAAGCCAAAGAAATCAATGGCTCACAAATTCCACCTGAACCTCTTGTGCTGGTGGCCGTGGAGATCAATTGAGACCGTGGTTATTTCTCTAATGAGCTGTGATACCAGTGTGAACAGCACAACCCCATCCTCTGTGTAACCCCAATCATCCCTGTGACCCTTCATTCAACCATTTGAAAAAAACAACAACATTGACAACATATTGTTCTATATATAATATGAAGATGTGGGATATAGATTTCAATTTATGTTTCTAATATATTTTCCGCTATAGATACATTTGCTTTAACCACACATGAAAGGGAGTAGAAGTATGTTGGGATTAGTTTGTTACAGTGCAATACGTTAATGAATATTAATAGGAGATTATAAGAAGGTACTCACGTGGAACATGCAGGTATTGCGAAATCGGATAATATTAACAATTTGAAACAGAAAAGAGGGCACGGAAATATTGTATTATATGATACAGTATTGGAATGATAAGAGATTTGGTTTAAAGGGTTTTATTAAATTGTCTATTTGTTTTGATTTCATGTAAAGGAGATATATTTCTGTTATATCTGGAAACAATATGTTTGTATTAATGAACAGGACAGATATGTGAGTGCCCAAGACTGAAAATTGACAGCCATAATAAAATAGTTTCATTGAAGCTGTTTTGTAAATACTAATTATTCTGAAAGGTACTTCAAAATAATCAAAGTGAGGTTAATTCTAAATGATACTAATTGTTACATTTCAAATTCTTCTTTAATCTAAAATTCACAACTTCAATGCATGTAATTTTCCTTGTAATAATCACCATAATTTTATACATATTGAGGTAGATAACTCTCTTCAGTTTGTGACATGTGCCGGCCCACTGACGTTCTCCCACTCCTGTCAGTGTAGGCCACGCATAGCTCTTCGTCTTCTCTGATGCATGACTGCTCTTTACACCCCTAGGCCAATTACAGCATAAATGACATGGACCAGAGGTCAATGCCCATTCTCATTATCAGTTCAGAGCTCTCAGTTCAGAAGAAAAAAGGTGATACAGATGAATAGTAAAAAAAAAAGAAAAGATTCATTTGAGTCAGGAAAGAGAGGATTATAGTTACCTAATATGAAATGCTTTATTAGCTACACACAAAACAATAATTCAGGCAGATAGATGCTTTGACAGATGTGGTGACGATGACTTTGGACTAGCCACACGTCATGATTTTAAAACAGCAAAGGAAAATAATACATAATGGAAACACTGCAGAGGAATCCACCTCATAAACAAGCTCAGAAGATGTCGAGCTCTCTAATTTATCAAGGTACCTGATGGTATTGACTGAATCACATTATTCAAAGCATTCATTTTCATGAGACTGAGAAGTGGGCAGTTTGCCCACTAGGAGATGCTATAAGGCCCATGGCAAGACAAATAGGATTCAGACCTGCAGACTTAAAGACACTTGTGGTGGAGATACAACGTAGGTGGACATTTAGCGCAAAATAAAGATTGAACATGTTTCATATCAAATGTGCGGCTGAAGCTACGTTTAAAGCGTGTTAAACAACCGTGATTATTTTTCAATATTAGGGGAATTTGATAAAGAGAAGGCATTCCAGAATACTTAGAGCCCTTTAGTGGGTAAATACTGTTTAGATACTGTAACTAAATGTTTTCTGTGGTTTATAGCATCCTTATAAAGTCATATGACCTGCAGAAGGATGATAACTGTTTCTGTCCCTTTTCTTCCTTTTTCTATACACACCTCAACCTTTCAGCTTGGCTCTTTTTGACCTTTATCTCATCATCTGCAGAGTCTTTTTGCTCTCAACCCTTCCTCTGTATTATGCTTTTGTACAGAACACTGTTTGAATAACAAGGCTATCTCTGGAAACCCCCCACTCCTCTCCCCCCACCTCCTCTCCTCTCCTCTCCTCTCCTCTCCTCCGCTAACCTCTCGGCTGAGGCAATGCATTGTGGGCAGCTGGACTACTCTAATAGACACGTGGTAATTACAGTAGTGGGAGGCAGCAGACAGTGGTGGTCCAGGGACAGCACAAAACTATAAATCACGACTCCTGGTTCCGCCCTCCTGAGCGGAGCCGATCACGCTCAACCAAAAAGCAATTCTGCCAACATGTGTTTGCACATTTGTCTTCATCAGCCACTGGCTTGTTTTGGGCCCCTGCAACTGAATTTTCTCTCCCGTGGTAACAAACATGGACTATTTCTCAAGTGCTTTTGCTTCCAAGTCCTCTACATTACAGTCAACCCAGCGATTAGCCACACTTCGTGTGCGGCAACATATTTATACTGCATAAGCAATAAGCAGCATCTTAAACTGTTGAAGAGGTTTTTTTTGTGTTTACTTTGAACACCATCAACTGTTGAAACAAACAAGTAAACTAAGTAAGCTATAAAATGCATACAAAATACAACCTCAGTCACTAATCACGGCATTTTCTTAATGTTTCTTTTTTTGGAGATCGCATGAGATGCTTCCAGGAGAAATGTCTAAATCAAAGAGGTGCAATAAGAAAGGTGTTAGAAAAAGCAGGCAGCGGTGGTGACTCAGAGTACAGTGTGTGTCCTCCCACTACTTTACCTGTATGGACAGCTGCCTGTCAGCCAGCTGAGCCCATGTAGGGGAGAGGTGTCTGCTGAGGAGCTGGTGTCAGCAAGGTGAGAGCAGAGCCCGGCTACGCTGAGCCGAGCTGAAATGGATGCAGAGGAGAGAGCGTCTCCTGCCTCTGAGGGACACCGATTTTCAGCGAGGAAACAGAGACTGCTGGAGCAGGAGAGACTCAGCCAGACAGAACATGAAAGCCAAGAGCGGCCATGACACATGATGGACACAAACGCAGGGAGAGAAGCTGCCTCCTCCTCCTCCTCCTCCTCCACCTCCCCCTTTACCCCCTGCTCGCTATTCTCCTTCAGAAACAGGACCTCTGTAAAAAGGGGGGAAGAGATGATACTTGAATCACAGTGGCCACCGGTTGAACTCTACCCCCCTGTAATGTGTTGTCTTTGATGATGCCCGAGATGTTTAGAGGATGCGGGGAAGCTTCAAAGAGACCTTCACAAACCAATCAAAGAATCGTGGTGTGCTGATAGGAAAAAAGATAACAGCAGGCTGCCAGAAATCCACATGCATCTTTCAAGAGAGGCCAGGGGTCAGGCAAGGAGACAGCTGAAAACAATAGCGAGAAATGAAAGGTGACATGAATTGAGAGGTAGATAAATAGCTGCAGGGGAGGAAGGAAGTATGTGGCTGGTATAAAAGGATGTGATGTAGGCTTTGGTCTTGGAAGAGCTGCCAGTTGGTCTAACGAGACTTGGCAGGCCAGTCAATAGACTGTCAGCTATTAATGCCCACATTCCAGTGACACCAGCACCCAGTTTAAAACTGATTAATATATCCAGTGGTGCACAGAATCCTTAATAATAAAATGCTGCACACCGGGCTGACAATGAGGAAAACAAAAGAGATGCAGGCTTTGTCACGCGTGGCTCAACCAAACGGAGCTCTATAGAAATCCGATACGACGCTCCTTTCTGTGTCAGCTGCCGCAAAGAATAAGGGGAAACAAGCTAAAGGGTCAAAGGTCACACAGTCGAGGGGTTCGTCTGACAAAACACGCACAGATCATAAAATGTTGTCAAATTTAATCCTTTGGAGCGAGACCTCATCCATGGATTCTCCTGTCTAAGGCGGGGGTGGGAGTGTTATCCTAGTAGATGGACGGTTAATAGGATAGTGATAATCTAGTCGATGCTGCCCCCCCCCCCCCATCCCCCCTTACTCTATCGCCACTTATTCCCTTGCTGTTGCCGTTTGTGAGCCACCTGCCCCAGCTGCAGGCCACATCTGCAGGCATGATTTATTTAATCCACTGGGGCCTCGGCCTCCAAATGCCACTGTGACTTACCTTCCTCTTTTTCGGCATTTGCTCCAATCTGACCTGGCAGCTCAATGGTGAGCCACAATGGACTGCCCCCGGCGCTTTTTACAAACACAAAGAAAGCTATAGCACCTAAGATGTAGATAAAATGGAGTATAAATGCGGGCAACCATCTTATTCTAAGGCAAACATTGCTGTTTTCTCTCTCTGATATATTCTACCGCTCTGTGAAAACAAGTGTCTTGCAGTGAAACAGGGGGGTCTGAGACCAACATGTCGCCTCACAGATTCAAAAATCAATATGCTCCACTTTCCCCCTCGATTCTGGACACACGTGTGGAGAGAGCTTCAGCCGACCGGGCCCAAGAAGGAGGCAGGGAAACAGAGAGTGGTGTCAAGGAGGCAGACAGAGAGGAAAGAAAGGATGAGAAAATGAGGGTTAATCAATTCATATTGTGGAATGACAGGTCGAAGTTAATGGGGTTGTTATGAAAAGAAGACGTTTCTCCTTGTAGACTGGAAGTGAGAACAGTGTTTACAGAATTAAACATTTATAATAAGAAAATTCGGCGATTACGTGTCTTGCCAAAAATAGACTTCCAATTACTCTGAGCAAACAGAAGAAACAGTCTCTGCGCAACTTGGTTACTGTGAAGTCTTTGGCAAATGCAGAGCAGCAGCAGCACTGTCTCTGGACAGATCTTAGCTGCTGATCTTTTCACGCATTTTTTCCCCTCTTTGGCTCTGCAAGACAGATCAAAGTGGCATCCTTAGTCGGACTTTGAAGGTTAAGAAAGAAGTGAGAAGCAATCCCGCTGCAGAGCGAGCCTGCGATGTGTCTCTGTGCATGCGTGTTATATGATGTCCAGATGTGCGGCGAGCGGAGACAAGCTGATCAAGGTATCTCTGCTGGGAGCCCAGTGTCTTTGAGCGTCACGGCGACAGTATGCCTGTTGCAATTAAAGTTGTGTTTGAGCGAGCCTGTGGATATCGGACGATCCCACCGCCTGAGGGGTAAAACGCAAAAATGGGGTTTCCAATACTTCAACAGCTGCTAATGAAGGCCTGATATTTAGAATTGGTTAAAACACCGAATATTTGTAATTTTTTCCTCGGGGAGAACAGAAGCACAGCATTGTTTCCTGAATGCAAAGAGTGTTTAATATACTAAATTGTGTGTGAGAACTCCTATGAACGCACATGAAGGTGAGAAAATGCCTCTTCAACTGTGAGACAGTAACAATGGGTCTTAAATTCCACACACAGCGCGACCACGTGGTTAATTGAACCATGTTTGAGTGAGGGGGAAAAAATGAATGAGTAAAGAGACAGCAAAGACAGGTGTGGTGTTTTATCTGTTGGGGGGGGGGGGGGGGTGAGGGGTAATCACTGCAAACTTTAATCAGTTCAGATCAATTATTCATGGTCAGGGGCCTGGCGAGCTGATTTCTAAAATGCCCCTTCTCATTCTCTCTCTCTCTCTCTCTCTCTCTCTCTCTCTCTCTCTCTCTCTCTCTCCTCTCCCTCTGACAGCCCTGTATGAATTATTCAGACTGCATTTACACAACGAACTCCATCTCTGATACCTGATCAGTCAGTTAGAAACATTATGCAACAGGGAATGTCAATTATAAACGGGGAAATAGGTCTCCAGGTATGAGCACAATATAAAAGCAAAACAAAGCCACTCAAGGAGAAGCAAGAGGATAACAGGAAAACTCCTGAAGAACCCCAAACTTCATGGTCTTTGGGAGGATTATTATTCATTGACAAATGAGTTCTCAGCTTTAATGGGCTCAACCAAAGTCAAGATTGCTCCTGCGGTGGGCCTCCTCTCATCATCCATCAGTTTATCTATTCGTTATAAGTGAACTCCATCAACAATGTGCGCTGCATCAAACCGGACATTCAACCCCACTCCACTATCAAGCTTTAATCATTTATCTTGCAACTTCCTCCTCCTCCTCCTCCTCCTCCTCCTCAGAGTGATGCTACTGCCTCATTTTCAATGTTGAGAGCACAATAAACAACAATCCATCCATTTGCATTGTCTTGTGGGAGAGGCAGATATCTCAAAAGGTAATGAGACATACACTATCATTATGGCAAGAGCCCACTAGACATACATATACAATTAATATAGTGCCAATCATTTATTTTTGTGGGCAGCCCTGTTGCCTCACAGCCAGAAGGGTCACGGTTCAAATCCCGGATTGGCCAGGTTTTTTTTTGGTGTCGAGCTTGAATGTTCTTCCCTTGTCTGTATCGGTTTTCTCCAGGTACTTCTTCCTACAGTCCATAGACAAGCAGATTGGGGCTAGGTTAATTGGAGACTCTAAATTGACGGTGGTGTAAACGTGTGTGGTAGGTTATTTGTTTTGATCTGTCCAGGGTGTGCCCCGCCCCTCGCCCACTGTCAGCTGGGATTGGCTCCAGTTCCGCCTGCGACCCTCAAAAGGACAAGCGGTGTAGATAATGGATGGATCTGTTTTGGTAATGTGTGTGATCTGATCCCTGGGCGTACTCCACTTCATTTGGCATTGCACTCCTATAACATTCTCAAACCCATGATGGACAGTTTAGAATTTGAAACTGTGTTGATTTTTATCCGATGCATTCGTCTCTCCCCTAAAAAAAAAACTGGCCTCAAGCAGAGATGAGGGGCGGGCTGCGGAGGAAACGTTCTTCTGAGGCGCTTCATCAGATTCCATGCAGCTCCCTCTGGAGCAACAAGAGGCTTCATACAACTTTTATTAAACATGTGCATTCGAATAAATGTGTGGACCTCTTCTTTATGTGACAGTCAACTTGCTGCACAGTCCCTTACACCTTGACAAATATGGGGCATTGCAAGTCCTTTAAATGATGCAGAGACCTTGCATTGCCTTATTTGCAATAGTCACACTCCTCTCTTGCGTGTTTTATTTTTTACGAAACCAATTTCTTTGCATCAATTAAATTCGCATCATCTCTGACACGGCTTTGCACTTATAGGCATCAAATCGCACTCTGTCTCTTATTGACTTTATCAGTGTGTGCTCTCACTTCCAGGAGGAGTGGAGAGGCTGTTTAACAGT